>NW_023237708.1:0-1114 GCF_002007445.2 Ailuropoda melanoleuca | reverse complement strand
CTGGACTCTCTCCCCTGCCCAAGACCTAACAGTGGCTTCCTCCTGCTTTCTCCTCAAGCCCTCTTAACTCTGTCAGACTTTCATGCTTCTTCATAATTCATCCCACTCTACCCACCTCATCATATTCCCCGCTGCACTCTCTCATCGCCCAAGGATGGAAACCTACCTTTCAGCAGGAAAATGATTGCCTTTTCCCTGTTTCTGAGGGCTCTCAGGAAAATACCTCACGATGGCTAAAAATCCTTTCTTGGGTAGGTGGTGAGAAGTAGAACTGAATACAAGGATGTTGGCATGTTTATCTTCTTTCTAGGAATTGCTGTTGTTTATTTTCAAGGGTCCTAATTGCTGCAATTAATAGCTGCATGTCATGGATGGGGTTAAGTAATTTCCCACGGTCACATGACCCTGAAAGGTATGAGGGCCCAGGTTAGGACCCACGGCCGCTGGACGCCAAAGCCGCGCTCTTGTCATGTTCCAACACGCCACGCCCATGGCGACGAGATCGCCTCATATTCCTGTTCACACAGTGACACATTGGCACTGAAACTGCAAAATGGTTTCTAGCCAAGCTCATTCACTCCCATAGCTCTTTTAGCTTATGGCTCCTCATTTTGCTCTTTTTACATTGTACTTTTGCTAATTGTTTCTTATGTATCCATCTTGTCTCCTTAATAAGATCACTGGTTTCGGGAGATGATGGCCATGTGCTAAGCACATACTAAGTACGTACTAAGAATTCAGAGACTAAGAAGTTCATTTCAGTTGAAATCTTGCTTTATCAAAATAATATCTCAAAGGTTATATAATTCCTAACTAAAACCCTTGAGTGAAAGGATAGTTTACCAACTTGGGACATGTTTAATAAATGAAAGAATATTTCTACAGAGGCCAAGAAGAAGCTAACGTATCCCTTCTGAAACTGTTTATTGTATCATCCTTTCTCAGTCTTTCCCAAGCAGTGAGGGTTCTGCCAGTCTTACAAAGATACACACCTTGTCATTGTAACCTACAAAAGAAAGTACAGGTGGACATAAAAATTTTCTTTTTTTAGGGGCGCCTGGGTGGCTCAGTCGTTAAGCGTCTGCCTTCAGCTCAGGGCGTGATCCCAGGGTCC
>NW_023237707.1:0-1114 GCF_002007445.2 Ailuropoda melanoleuca | reverse complement strand
GGAGATGAGGGAAAATTTAAAAGTAGCTTATATGGATTACTTACAATGGTCTCTGAAGAGGGTTGGGTAGAAGCATTATCTCAGATTTATTTCTGAGTGAAAATTTCTAAAAATAAAAACACTTATATCCAGATATAGAACAAAGAATCCTTTAAGAAAAACAGAGCAATATTTCAGCTAGGTCATTTGTCGACATTTCATAGTACAACAAATGGCACATTTATTCAACCACATTTCAAATAGATCTCTTTTGTAAAAAATTTACAGTTACAGGTTTCAAAAAATGTTGAGCTTTGCTAAACAAGCCAAACCACATATGTCAATTCATATTTTTAAATGAATTTTGGAAAAATTCAAAGGGAAAATAAATGACTATCCCAAGAAACAAAATTAGTTAGTCCCAGTAAGGTGTTCCTGAAAGAAATTACATAAGCTCTCCTTCAGGAATTCTTTTTTAAAAAAGAGTCTAGTACCCTTGATTTTGGATACATGGATTAAATAAATTTAGAGACATCAACTATATACTAGTCTACTTTTTTCAGTCTGATAGGAGAGGGAATATTGGGGTAGACCTTGGTGATTTTGATTGCTTTCACAATCATTCTCCCTAGCTAAAAACAAACCCAGATTTTATGTAGGTAGCAAGAGGAGTCCCTTGATCTTGGCGAAAGTACACTCCTCCTCAGTCCCGGGGAATAGAAGTCATGACTGGTTAGTTCATACTGGTAAAATGAGTTATGGCCATTTATGTCCCTTAGCCAGTTTAGGTGTGGGCATGATACCCAGTTTCATTAATGAGATGTAAGGGAAATTGTTAAGACTAAAAAGTCAGACCTTGGTGAGGACAGCTTTTTGCTCTCTACCCTTTCTTCCTGCTTGGGAGGCTGGAACAAGGTCATGCTGACTGGAGCAGCAGCAGCCATCTTAAGACCAAAAATTAAAAGCCAACATGTTAAAGACAGTAGGACAGAATGGACAGAAAGAAAGTAGAGTGCTAATGAGGTTACTGAGCTGTCCCATCAAACTGGGAAGTGCCTACTCCCTCCAGACTTTTTCCAGGAGCTACTTCAATGTCTTTATTGCTTAAGTTGCTCTTAGTTGGGTTTTTTGTTAC
>NW_023237706.1:0-1114 GCF_002007445.2 Ailuropoda melanoleuca | reverse complement strand
AAAACCAGTAATAGATATGCAAAAATAATGAGAAAGGAATCCAAGTATATCACTAAAGAAAGACAACAAACCGCAAGAGTACAAAAAGAAAGTATGAGAGAAAATCTTTAGAAACAACCACAGAATAAGTAGCAAAATGGCAATAAGTACACACTATCAACAATTATTTTAATTGTAAATGGACTAACTGCTGCAATTAAAAGACAAAGGGTGATAGAGTGGATAAAAACACAGGACCCATCTATTTGTTGCTGACAAGAGACTCATTTCAGGATAAAAGACCCCTGCAAATTGAAAGTGAGGGAATAGAGAAACAATTATTATGCAAAAAGATGCCAAAAGAAAGCTGGGGTAGCAATACTTACATTGGACAAAATAGATTTTAAATGAAAGACTATAACAAGAGACAAAGAAGGACACTATATAATAATAAAAGGGACAATCCAACAAAACGAAATAACACTTGTAAGAATTTATGCTCCCAACATGGGAGCACCCAAATATACAAAAGGGTTAAAAATAAACAAAATAAATAATCCATAGGAATGCAGATAGTAGTAGGGAATGTGCAAGCCCCATTTACAACAATGGACAAAACCATTCAAACAGAAAATCAATAAGGAAACAGTGTCTTTGAATGTCATACTGGATCCGATGGATTTAACAGCCATATTCAGAACACTCCATTCTAAAACAGTAGAATACACATTCATTTCAAATACACATGGAACATTCTCTAGAGTAGATTACATATTAGGCCACAAAACAAATCTCAACAAATTCCAAAAATTGAAGTCATAGCAGGCATCTTTTCTGATCACAATGTTATGAAGCTACAAATGAACCACAAGAAAAAATCTGGAGAAGGCACAAATACATGGAGTTTAAATAACATGCTATGAAAGAATGAATGGGTCAACCAAGAAATCAAAGAAGAAATTTTAAAAATTGCATAAAAACAAATGAAAATGAAAACACAAGTGTCCAAAATCTTTAGGATGCAGCAAAAATGTTTCTAAGAGGGAAGTTTATAACTGTATAAGCTTCTCAAGAAGCAAGAAAAATCTCAAATAAATGACCTAATTTTATACCTAAAGAAGCTAGAAAAAGAAAA
>NW_023237705.1:0-952 GCF_002007445.2 Ailuropoda melanoleuca | reverse complement strand
GAGAAAGAAGAGACACATTCCCATGCAGAATACTTCCAGGAATATATGTAAATATTTGACCCTGAAGGATTTCAGGCATAATCTCCACTCAGTAAGTGTGGACAAAGTCACCAGAAACAAGGAGAGTGTCAGAAAATGTCAGAGTAAGAGAAGCCTGGAGGGGTGCCTNGAAAATGTCAGAGTAAGAGAAGCCTGGAGGGGTGCCTGGGTGGCACAGTCGTTAAGCCTCTGCCTTTGGCTCAGGGTGTGATCCTGGTGCTCTGGGATTGAGCCCCACATCAGCTTCTCCGCTGAGAGCCTGCTTCTTCCTCTCCCACTCCCTCTGCTTGTGTTCCCTCTCTCACTGGCTGTCTCTCTCTCTCTCTCTTTCTCAAATAAATAAATAAATAAAATCTTTAAAAAAAAGAGAGAACCTAGTGGAGACATCATGGCCACATGTAACAAAGAACCCCAAATGGATCTCAGAACAGAAAAATAGCACTAGTTTATTATTTTCTATTTTTTTTATTTTCCTTTTTCTTAATAAGAGATCCACTTTGTTTATTTATTTTGTTATGTACAGTTAGTCAGCATATAGTACACCATACGTTTTTGAAAATAGTAATAGTTAAAAGCTAAGAAAATCTTCGTTANAAAGCTAAGAAAATCTTCGTTAAACTGGGGACATTAATTGTTATGGGTTGAACTGAGTCTCTAGCCATTCGTGTGATAGAGTTCCAGCACATCCCATGTTTCAGGATGTGGCCTTATTTGGAAATGGGGTTTCTGAAGAAGTAATCAGCTTAGGTGAGGCCAATAAGGCTTAAGCACACGCACCATATTCCCGTTCTCCTTTGGTTTTCCTCTATTCGCTTGGAAGGCGCTGAGAGGCATCTGAGTACTTTAGAGAAAGAGCCTAGGAATCAAGCATTTATTTTCATGGAGAATCCTGATATTATATGGAAAAAATATT
>NW_023237704.1:0-1114 GCF_002007445.2 Ailuropoda melanoleuca | reverse complement strand
GCTCTTGTCCTGGTTCCCTGGAAATGTCCACCTAAACCTTCAATGCCACAAGTCAGCATTTTTTGTCCTTGCTTTTAATTTGATGTGAGTGGATCCTTTCAAATCAGCAATGTCTCTATTTTTATTGTAAGACTTTGACTCTGGCAAGAACATTTGCATTCCCCTCCTTTCTCTGATTTCTTGACAAAGTATTTTGGGGTTGGGATTCAGAAAAACATAAATATTCTAAGAAATACCTGGATGAAATTCTAGCACTATCTTACAGTTTCCCTTGCAATTACACTTGACCATGTGAATAAGTATATGAGTAGAAGGAAATTTTGTAACTTTATTTTGAAATAAAAAGCCACTTTCTTGGGCCTTCCTTTATTCCCCTTCCTAGGGTTGTGGGCCTAATGAGCCAGCATAGATAATACTGGTTAGGACATCAATACTACAAATGTCCAGGCCATACGTAGACAGGACTTGAGTCCCTGGATGACCTTATGTAATAAAATTTTCCTGCATTCCTGAAGTGTTCATTTCCAGACAGTTTTAGAAGAAAGAGGAAATTTTACTTTATTTAATCCACTGTATTTGGGATTTTCTTTGATGTACCAGCTTAGACCCTAACTAATACAATAGGCATATTAGGCCCATTTGTAGTTACCATTATGATGGGCAAATTTGACCTTAGTTTTGTCATAATATTTTGTGCTTTTTATTTTTTAAATTGAAAATTAACTACATAGTTTATTTATTTACTTTATGCATGTATGTACAGTTTTTTGGGAAGGTTTTTTTTTTCTTTTCCACTGATTACTTTTATAACAATTTCACTCTTTTCCTTTTCTTCTCACAATTTTTGGGTAATATTTCTATTTAGTCAAAACATTTATGTTTTAGTTTATATCAGTCAAATACACTAATTGTCCATGTCCTGTCCAACTGTCATAGTTTCCCAGTCATCCTTTTGTTGGCTATAATTTATTTCTATTAGTATCCTCAAAAAGGGCTGATGGGGAATATAGTCCTTGAGTTCTTGCCAGTTGAAAGCTGTCTGTCTTCATCCTTTATACTTTTTGGTTGTGAGATTGTAGGACTAAATTTTCTTTCCTTCAGTATTTGTAAATGG
>NW_023237703.1:435-1780 GCF_002007445.2 Ailuropoda melanoleuca | reverse complement strand
GTGTTTTCCTGGACGCTCTGCTTTATTACCAATGAGAAGGGCGCTGAGTCCTTGAAAATCCTGAACCTTTTATTTCATGCTCCCTTACTCACGAGAGATGCTGATCGTTGATACTTCCCTGCACTGTGTGGGGTCTCATGACCACTATGGGGCACTCTCGTCAGGCTTCCGCGACCACTTTCCCTCATGTTTCCCTATTCACGAAGGGTGATGATAGTGCTAAGTCGGTCCCTGTACGGTGTTGTTTCTGACGGACGTGTTTTGGGCCTTTTCGTTCCATTGCCGCCAGCAGTTTTGACAGGATTTCCCCAGGGAGCAAGCATTTCGTTGGAAGCGGGTTTTGGCCGAATTGTCTTTCTCAGTGCTGTGTTCGTCGTGTTTCACTCACGGTACCAAAGCCCCTTGATTCCTGTTCCACCTTCCATAAGGCCGTCGTGACTTCAAGGGCTTTCCCCTCACACTTTGTTTCTTGGTTCTAAGGGCTGGATCCTCCCCAGGCCCCTACACCCAATGTGGAATCGGGGTCCCCAGTGAAAAGGCTGCTGTTCGCTGGAGGTGTTTCCCTGGACGCTCTGCTTTATTACCAATGAGAAGGGCGCTGAGTCCTCGAAAATCCTGAACCTTTTCATTCATGCTCCCTTACTCACGAGAGATGATGATCGTTGATATTTCCCTGGACTGTGTGGGGTCTCAGAGACCACTATGGGGCACTCTCGTCATGCTTCCGTGACCACTTTCCCTCATGTTTCCCTATTCACGAAGGATGATGACAGTGCTAAGACGGTCCCTGTACGGTGTTGTTTCTGACGGACGTGTTTTGGGCCTTTTCGTTCCATTGCCGCCAGCAGTTTTGACAGGATTTCCCCAGGGAGCAAGCATTTCGTTGGAAGCGGGTTTTGGCCGAATTGTCTTTCTCAGTGCTGTGTTCGTCGTGTTTCACTCACGCTACCAAAGCACCTTGATTCATGTTCCACCTTCCATAAGGCCGTCGTGACTCAAGGGCTTTCCCCTCACACTTTGTTTCTTGGTTCTGAGGGCTGGATGCTCCCCAAGCCCCTACACCCAATGTGGAATCGGGGTCCACAGTGAAAAGCCTGCTGTTCGCTGGAAGTGTTTTCCTGGACGCTCTGCTTTATTAACAATGAGAAGGGTGCTGAGTCCTCGAAAATCCTGAACCTTTTCATTCATGCTCCTTAGTCACGAGAGATGATGATCGTTGATATTTCCCTGGACAGTGTGGGGTCTCAGAGACTACTATGGGGCACTCTCGTCAGGCGTCCATGACCATTTTCCTCATATTTCCCTATTCAGGAATGGTGATGATAGTGCTAAGACGGTCCCTGTA
>NW_023237703.1:0-168 GCF_002007445.2 Ailuropoda melanoleuca | reverse complement strand
TTTAAGGGCTGGATACTCCCCAGGCCCCTACACCCAATGTGGAATCGGGGCCCCAGTGAAAAGGCTGCTGTTCGCTGGAGGTGTTTTCTTGGACGCGCTGCTTTATTACCAATGAGAAGGGCGCTGAGTCCTCGAAAATCATGAACATTTCATTCATGCTCCCTTACT
>NW_023237702.1:0-1114 GCF_002007445.2 Ailuropoda melanoleuca | reverse complement strand
CTATCACTTTCCATTTTATGAAGGAAGCAACGGGGACTCAGCCAAGTCAAACACATGCCCAAGATCTCACAGCTCAAGTGGCAGAGAGCTAGCATTTTGACTCCCAAGGTGTGTCCTTAAGCACTGTGCGCCCTGCCTGTCTCCTTGAAATAGGCTCCAGGAGGGTGTGTGTGCGCCTGCACGCGCGTGTGTAAGCATGAAAAGCAGAGGCGTTCAGGAAGAGCCGGCCTTACCCGAGCCTGATGCGGAAGCGTAGTCGTCATCGTCAATAGGGTACACTCCCGAAGCTTCTTCAAGGGAGCTGCTGTCGAGGTACATGTCTTTATCAGATGTCAGCTCTGCTCTCTGAGAAAAGAACGATGAGGGATTCAGGATGGAGAGCCATCAAGAAACACGCTCACTCAGCTTACTGCTCCAGTTTATACCACGGTGACTACCCCTCTCTCCTCCAGTCTTTCGAACCCACATTTCTGGCCCTCCCCTTCCTCAGGACATCCTGACAACATGGCTTATGTCCCAGGATAACCAGAGGCAAACCCCCTGCCCCCAAGGGAAGCCTCTGTAGCCTAATCCAGGAGAACGGAACAGCTCAGAGACCTAAGCACCTATCAGGGGCTTATTTCATTATATTCCCTTAAATCTGTCTGAGTTTTGGTGGTCCCAGTGCTAGATATGAGCCAGCTCAGGCGCTCTCTCTGTCACAAAGTCACTGTGAGGCTCCCTTACTGGAGAACTACCAAACACTCAGATTATTTAAGACTTCCTTGGGGATGAATACAACAGTATGACCACACTTAGGCCAAATCGTCACCTAGGGAGCCATCAAGGCCCACCAAACGTTTGCAGGCCTGACCACGCTGAGAGCTTTGTCACTGCAGGTGTCTGGGCAGCCTGGATCCGTGCAGACGCCAGGCAGGGAGGGCACCCTGCAGGCAGCGGTCCCCAAGGGGCTCATCCGACAAGAGCCAAAGCCCACCCCGAGCCTGCTTCTAGGGTTCACTGGCTTAGCAGAGCCTTAATGACAAATGCAGATAAAGCCACATGAGCACATTCTTTTTATATTACTGGCACTTGGAACCAGCAAATCACACACTTCATATGGAGAGGGATCATT
>NW_023237701.1:0-1114 GCF_002007445.2 Ailuropoda melanoleuca | reverse complement strand
GTTAAAAAGAATTTTTTCACATGAACAGCAAAATTTTATCACCTTTTTATACATAGATTTTTAGATAAATCCACTGTGTGACTTCCAATATACACATATATTTGCATTTGATGCATATCTCACTTTTCTCAGTCTGTAAGGCCTCTACTGTTAGCATGGTTTTCTAGACAAGGAAAACCAGGTGTGGAGGTTGACTTACCCAGGGTGGCGTGTTAGCAGCAAAGCTAGGGCTAGAACCCCAGCTTACAAGCCAGGATTTTCACCACAATTCCTTAGAGCCAAGTTACAAAGTATGTTTAGTACTTTCATTCACTGTGTGTCACTTAGAGCCAACAAATAATGATTTACCTGAGATGATAAAACAATGTATGTACAGAGAGAACGCTAGGTTTGGATAGCTTTGGAGAAAAAAACCCAAAATCTCTTAAATTGACCTCATTATTTGAGCTTCTTTCCAGGAAACTTTGTGTATGTAGTTTTTTTTCCCACTGACCATACTTTTATAGCCCCAATGAATTCATATTTTCTGTATTATTTCCTTCTGAGCTTGCTTGGGTAGCAGGGTAGCAGTGGAGCCATAGGCATGACCATCACCACCGTCAGACAGTGGTTAACTGGTTAACGAGGACCCTTGCTCAGTGCCCCAGGTTTTTGTGATCCAAATGCAATTAAATTTTGAGAGGCACTGCTTTAGAAGGCCGCACTCGGGTCGTCTTATGGCTGAGATGCTGCCTCTGGACAAGGTGGTGACAGCCGCAAGGAAGGACCCAAACCAGTTTCCACACTCGCTGTTTCAGACCACCCTCCAGATACTTGTACCCCAGATTCTGTAGTCTCACTATTCTTAGCCTGCTTCCAGGACTTACATTGGCTTCTTCTCCAAGTCTGTCCTTCCTGCATGAGTCATACCACAGATGTGTGCTCCTCCAAGCCCTGAGGAGGCCAGGGGTGCTGTTTGTGGCGTGTGTGGATAAGAGAAGAGAGCAGGTGGGCTTTGCTCCTGAAAATATCAAAGAGTCTGAAAGATCGAAATTTGAACCAGACCATCTAGGTGTTTATGAAACAATATTTGTTATGTTAAGAGTCTATGAGATGATTAATTTAAAAATTGATT
>NW_023237700.1:0-1114 GCF_002007445.2 Ailuropoda melanoleuca | reverse complement strand
GGGGGGGGGGGGGGGGGGGGGTGGCGAGGCAAGCCACTGCCACTGGGAGAGGGGCTCATAACCAAACCGAATCAGGGCACAGCACTTTCGTAGCTCCTAGTGAGTGGTGGGGTCCCAGGTGTCCTTCTCACTGGGAAGTGGGTGGAACCCCAGAGGTGGGCATATTCAGCAACCCTCAAAAGATGGCCCATTAGAAGCAGTCATTTTACATCCCAATAGAGTCCTTGACAGCCAGACAGATGAGTTTTCAAGTTTTCCGCCCACCATGTTGTGCCCTCGGGAGCCACTGAAGGTACTTGAGCAAGGGAAGGATGGCACCAGGTAACATTCCACAAAGCAGAAAGGATCCTGACATTTGCTGAACCTCTAGGCTTTCTGATGTCTCTCCGGCTATCAGCAAGCCATCCGAGAATAATGGGGTGGGTCAGGGGTAGGGGAGGTCATTGGAGGAGGACGAGGTCCCAGACTGTCCATCAATTAGGCAGAAATCATTGAGTAGCCAATTTGTGGGAATTCCCTGGATGTCACATTAGTATTGTGAAGTCCTTCCCTGTCCAGGGAAGGCAGAGTTTAGGGGAGCAGCCTGCCCTTGGCAATGGGGGTGCTAAGGGAGCAGGTGGCTTGTTACAGGGGCAAATGCTGATGGGTACTCGTGGTCAGTGCCTGTCTGGACGATGGTGGGTTGACCATTCCCCACTGTGAACTGCACCAACTTTGTAACCCAGGATCTGACTTTCCAACCAGCACCTTCCAAGCGCTCTGATATATGGGGCCAGCCCAGGGATTTTCTCCTGTGTAAGGGGAGGATTTTCTCAGATTAACCGAACCGAGACAGGCATGCCCAAAGCTCTGGCCGAGGCTTTCAGAAGGAAATCTTGGCCTTTTCCTAGGCATATTCTCAATTTTACTGAATCCTCATGAGTGACAGAGATGCTTAAACTGTCTTGGGATGAAAGACTGAACAAGGAATGTGACTCGTAAGTCCTTCCCTTTTCTTTCCTCATAACCAGAGTCTCTAAATCCAGATAAATATAGTCATGTAAATACGGTCCTCCCAGGAGGGGTTTATACAAGTCCACAGGCCTTGGCTGGCAGATTTCTTTTTTAAAATCAG
>NW_023237699.1:0-1114 GCF_002007445.2 Ailuropoda melanoleuca | reverse complement strand
CAGAGGAGCCCGATGTGGGGCTCGATCCCAGAACGCCGGGATCACGCCCTGAGCCGAAGGCAGACGCTCAAGGACTGAGCCACCCAGGCGCCCCAAGTTTTTTTTTTTTTAAACCAGTCAATCCACCATTGACTTATCTTTAACTTCTGCACTGGGTGACTAACAATTACTAAAACCTCAAACAGCTCTAGCATAGCAAATTAAAATGGTGTACAATCCTTGTATCTGCAAAGAGCCCTGATTTTGAGGAGATTATTGTGAGTCACATGCTTGCCTAAGGACACTTACTCATCTGTATCAAAACACAGCACATTCTTACCTAATAAAGTCCTTCCTTCTTTGCTAATTAAGATAGTACCAAACAAACAAATAAATAAATAAAGTTACTTATTCAGCCATGAGCACTGAATGCTCCCAGCAGGTAGTCTTTTCACAATTCAATTTCCCCAATGGGACTAGAAGAGGAAATGAAACAACAAATTGTACTCCTGATGAACTAAGCAGAAGCTGCTATTCTACAGGGAGTCCTGCTAGGTCAATGAGTTCATCATGCGAACAGAATAGCAATCCTGAAACCCATGCCCCAACAACAAAGGTTCAAAAAAGTAAAGTTCAATGGCCTCTTGTAACACTGTCTCCAGTGGAAACTCCTGGAAATTGGTTTGTGTTTTGCCAAGGGCATTTTCATATATGCGACTAAGCAGAGATTCCTCGTAACTCAAAATAGGAGCATTATTGCGCCATTATGTACCCGGATTAATATACTTACCACCTATGTGAATTTTTTCATTAAATGGAACTTACTTGCATTTCCTGAATCAACTTAAGCAAAAATGGTATGAAATAGCAGTATTTTAAATTACAGTGGTTTCTTTCCAGTTTTCCATTTGTATATTGTTCAACCTCAAAAGATAAAAAATTAGAGCTAGCCTTCATTTTTAACAATTCCAACTGCTTTTAAAATGTGTATGTCGATAAAACAACATATTTTCGGTCTAAATGGAATCTAGTGTGAACAATGGCTAAAGGCATTAAAATTAAATTAACTGAGATAGAAATCTTAAGAGATTTGAGAATTCTTTTTTTTTTTTTAAGATTTTATTTATTTGAGAGA
>NW_023237698.1:0-1114 GCF_002007445.2 Ailuropoda melanoleuca | reverse complement strand
GTTTTCTATGTGGACCATCATGTATTTTGCAAATAGTGAGAGCTTGACATCTTTGCAGATTTGGATGACTTTATTTATTTTTATTTATTTATTTTTATTGTTGTCTGAAAGCTGTAGCTAGGATTTATAGTACTACGTTAAATAACAGCAGTGAAAGTAGACATCACTGTCTTGTTCCTGACTGTAAAGGAAAAGATCTCATTTTCTCCCCATTGAAGATGGGATTAGCTGTGGATTTTTCATATATGGGTATTATGTTGAGGTATGTTCCCTCAAACCTATTTTGTTGAAGGGTTTCTTTTTTTATCATGAATGGTTGTTATACTTAGTAAAATGCATTTCTGCATCTATAGGAAGGATCTTATAAAATTATTATCCTTCTTTTTATTAATGTGAGTTCTCACACTGATTGATTTGTGAGTATTGAACCACTCTTGCAGCCCAGGTATAAATCCCACTTGATAATATTGAAAGATTCATTCAATGTTTTTTTCTTCAGTTTTGCTAATATTTTATTGAGAATTTTTGCAACTTGTTTATCAGGAATATTTTCCTGTGGTTCTATTTTTTAGTGGAGATTGTTTCTGGTTTTGTTATGAAGGCATACCTGGCCTCATAGAATGAATTTGGAAGTTGTCTTTCCTTTCCAATTTTTGGAACAGTTGAAAAGGATAGGTATTAACTCTTTTTTAAATGTTTGGTAAAATTTGCCTGTGTAGCCATCTGGCCCTGGACTTTTGTTTGCTAGGAGATTTTTGATTACTGATTCAATTTCCTTTCTGGTTATCAGTCTATTCAAATTTTATATTTCTTCCTATTTCAGTATTGTTAGTTTATTTTTTCTAGGAATTTATCCATTTCTTCCAGGTTGTCTAGTTTGTTGACATATAGTTTTTCATAACATTCTCTTATAATTGTTTGTAATACTGTAATGTTAGTTGTTACTTCTCTGCTCTCATGTGTTTGGGCCCTTTTTCATTTCCTTTTGATAAATAGGGCTAGACGTTTATCAATTTTACTCTTTTTTTCAAAGAAACTGCTCGTGGTTTAATGGATATATTCTATTGTGGTTTTTTGCTTGTTTGTTTGCTTTTAGTTTCTATTATTTATTTAT
>NW_023237697.1:0-1114 GCF_002007445.2 Ailuropoda melanoleuca | reverse complement strand
GTAAGTTGTACTTTCCAAGAAATGTGTATATTTTATCTAAGTCAGGGTTAGGCAAACTTATTTTGTAAAGAGCCAGGGAGTAAATATTTTAGGGTTTGTGGGCCAGATTGTCTCTGTTGCAATTACTCAACCTTACTTTTATGGTGGGTAAAGAGCCACAGATAATGTATAAGCAAATAAGCACAGATGTGTTCCAATAAACCTTTATTCACAAAACATGCAGTGGGCCAGATTTGACTTGTTGGTCATAGTTTGGCTAACCCTGATCTGAAGTATAAAACTTACTGGCATACAATTGTTTATACCATTTAAATATTTGTGTAGCCTACACTAATATCTCCCTTTTTTCATTCCATGACATTGGTTATGTGTATTTAGTTCATTTACTTTTGATACAATTAACTGAGATAGCTGGAATTGACCCTATCACTTGCCACTTATTTTTAATCATCATGTTTCTTCCTTCATTTCTCCATTTTTGCCAACTGAATTATTTCGGTATCTTTTTCTCCAGCATCTGAGTAATGTATTTTTCTATTATTTATTAGTGGATACCCTAAGGATTAAAAAAATATGAACCTCGACTTATTAGAAATTTCCTTAGACATTTTATCACTTTCAGAAGAACACAAAAACTTTAGAACAGCTTGATTTCATTTCCTTCATTTCCATCTTTTATGTAGGTGTTTTATATATTTTACTTCTAAATATTTTTTTGAGAGAGCAAGAAGGCACATGTGCACACACACCCATGCATGAGTGATAAGGGAGGGGCAGAGGGAGAGGGTGAGAGAATCTTAAGCAGGTTCCACACCCAGTGGATCATGACCTTAGCTGAAATCAAGAGTCTGATGCTTAACCAACTGAGCCACCCAGGCATCCGCTTCCATGTATGTTCTAACTACCACAAGATGTTATCAACATTAACTCTTCCAGTGTTCATTTTTCCCTCAAATTTAGTGCTTCCAACTGGGGACATTTTCCTCCAACATGGAATGCAGGTCTACTGGTGATGAATTCTCCTGTTTGTTTCCTTTCTTCCTTCCTTGTCTGTAGGATATTTTTACTGGATAATATTTACTAAGTGTAAAATTTTAGGCTGGAAGATTTTTTT
>NW_023237696.1:0-1114 GCF_002007445.2 Ailuropoda melanoleuca | reverse complement strand
ACAATCTACAATATATGTTCAGGATCTATTTCTGGAAAACTATAAAATATTGATGAAATAAAGCAAAGGAGGTCTGAGTAAATGGAGAGATATACTGTGTTTATGGATTGGAAGACTCAATATTGTTAAGATGCCAATTCTCCCCAATTTGACCTACACATTGAGCACAATCCCAAGAAAAATCTCAGCTGACATATTTTTAGATATTGACATGTGGATTCAACATTTATATGGAAAGGTTATGAAACTATAAGAGTCAAGTTTTTAAAAAATAACAACAAAAAAGAAAAAAGTTGGAGGATTTATACTAATCCAATTTTAAGGCTTATTATAAAGCTATAGTAATCAGGACAGTATAGTAGTGTTAAAAGGATAGATGCATATATCAATTTATCAATTCATCGGAATAGAGAGGCCAAAAATAGACCTACAAAAATGTAGTCAACTTATTTTTGACAAAGTTACAAAGGCAATTCAATAGAGAAAATACAGTGTTTTCAATAAATGGTGCTGGAATAATCATTCATCCATGTGTAAAAAAGAAACCAAGACACATAACTCATACAAAAATTAACTTAACAGACCCAGATATAAAAGTAAAACTATCAGACTTCTAGAAAAAAAATCCATTGGAAATTTTGGATTTGGTGAACCATTTTTAGATATGCCACCAAAAGCGCAACCCATAATATAAAAAGTTGAGAAACTGAATTTTATCAAAATTAAAAACTTTTGCTCTGCAAAATAATCTGTTAAAAGAATGAAATAACAAGTTGTAAATGGGGAAAAATATTTGCAGATCACATACCCAATAAAGAACTTGTATTCCATGGAGCCTGGGTGGCTCAGTAGGTTGAGCATCCGACTCTTGGTTTCGGCCTGGGTCATGATCTCAGGGTGGTGAGGTCAAGCATCAGGATGCGCTCTACGTGCAGCGGCCTGTTTGAGATTCTCTCCCTCTCCCTCTGCTCCTCCCCCCGCTTGTGCACGTGCAGGTGTGCTCTCTCTCTCTCTCAAATAAAGAAAATAAATCTTCAAAAAAATACATATAAGGAACTTGTATGTGGAATATATAAAGAACTCTTTTTTTTTTTTTTTGGGCTGTATTTTTTTT
>NW_023237695.1:0-1113 GCF_002007445.2 Ailuropoda melanoleuca | reverse complement strand
AAAAAAAAAAGGCACTTCTGTGTGCTCTAGATTTTATCTTCATTTTCTCGATGTAGAATTAGCAAAAAGGGGATTTAGCTTTCAAGACAGGTGCCATTACATTAAAAAATTTAAAAATGTAAATCATGTTTTAATTTACATAAAAATATAAAAAGATAATATGCAGGAACTTATACTCCAAAAGAAAAACTGATTTATAGTGGTACTCCAGAGCCTTCTTTCTCTGACAACACACACACACACACACACACACACACACACACACACACACACACTCTCCAAGGTCTTTCCTTCAGAATAGATATAATATAGACTCTATGCAAAAATAATTTTATCTAGGGGTGCCTGTGTGGCTCAGTCAGTTAAGTGTCTGACTCTTGATTTTGGCTCAGGTCGTGATCTCAGGGTCATGAGTTCAAGCCCTGCATCAGGCTCCATGGGAGTCTGTTGGATATTCTCTCCTTCCCACTCTGTGCCTCCCTTCTCTGCTCCTTCCCCTACTTGCACTCACTCTCTCTCAAATAAATAAATAAAATTTAAAAAAATAATAAAATAATTTTATCTAACATTGCAATCACTATTCCAGAGACTGATGCTCGTAAGACCATCATTTTTCACTTTCTAGTAGCCCTGGAGGTTCCCCAGAATTTGGAGGATCATGAAATCCACAATAGCATTGTCTGAAGTTGAAGACACAGTCCATAACTGCACCTTGAATCTCCCTCTTGGAACAGAACTGACAACTCAAAGACCGTGATTTTGTAATAACAGCTCAAATTATTGTTCTTTGCTCATATTTTTAAAAATTTGTCTACATGTTGATACACATTTTGCCACTCTTCTTCTCATTCATGTTTACAATATCATCCTACAACTTATTCATATCAGGCTAGTATTTCACTCCCTGGAGGAGTCTAGTGTTACCCATAAGCTTGAATATTTCAATGTGAATTCTCACTTTGCGGTGATTTATGAACCACTGAGTTGAGACCAAGGGCAAACAGATATCGAAAGCAGCAGGCCAAGGTTCTAAATATGTGGCCAGGCCCTCTCTATGTGAGTAATGCCATGCTTTTTTTTTTTTTTTTAAGATTTTATTTATTTCTTTGACAG
>NW_023237694.1:0-1113 GCF_002007445.2 Ailuropoda melanoleuca | reverse complement strand
GTTGTTCCTGCTCTCTCTCTTCTCAAATAAATACATAAATACATGAAATCGTTAATAAATAAAAGCTGAGACCTTTGCTTTTGTGGAGAGATGGTTGAGCCAGTACCTCCGGGAAGTAGACCCAGGGCCAACGTCAGGAGCGGAGACGAAAAGCGTTCCTCCTAGTGATGTGAGCAAGACTCTGGGCCGCGCTGTGCTTGCTGCTGGGCTCCAGGGCAAAGAGAGGGGAGGGGGCTGGGAGAGGAGTGTGGAAGGCAGTCTCGCACCCTGTGCAGCACGCCCCTCTGTGAAGCCTCGACCCTCAAAATCCCCACGTGCCCAAATACCCTTTGTTCCTTTGAAGGTGAAGGGTTGACACTCGGCGAAGGGGCTACTCTCCTTGCGGGGGTGGTGTCAGCCCAGGTAAAGGAAGTGGTGGCAGGTGAAATGGGCTGAGGTCCTGAGTCCAGGGAGAAGAAGACCTTGGAACCCACAGTGGCCATGAGAGAGTCAAGTGCATCATACACGCACGGATGCAGAATTTCCAAGTAAACTGGGGCTTTCCTGGTGAGGGGAGAGCAGGCCTGGGACAGAGGTGCTTGGAGGCCCCCTGTGTCCCGGTGGGCTGCGGGGGCAGAGACAGAATGCCATGGACGCGGGGCTTCCACCCAGCAGCGCCTGCTGGAGGTCGGTGCTCAGGAAACAGGTGTTTCTTTGGAAGGAGAGAGCCAGGGGCTAGAGAGGAAGATTGTGAGGTGACTGTATGTCCTAGAGAGACCCGGCCGGCCTCGTAGGGCTCTGAGGGAGAGAGGGGAAGGAGGCCGGCTGAGTCCCCCAGGCCATCTGAGTGAGTCATGCCTTCTGGGTCACCAGCTGCACTCTGCGCCCCCCCTCAGGAAGGAGGAGCCTCTGAATCCCCATGGGGCCCAATGCCTGCCTGGCACCCAGCACAGGGGGACACAGGGCCAGGCTGGACTGTGCCCTCCCCTCAGAGGCTGCATGCAGGGGCAGCCTTGCTCCCAATGTCGTGACTGTGTAAGAGCCAAGACTGCTCCGCCTGCCCCCGTGGAATCCTCAGGCCACTGAGTGCATGTGCGAGGACGGACAGGGGCCAAGGATCAGGTCCCCTGCTGC
>NW_023237693.1:3690-5400 GCF_002007445.2 Ailuropoda melanoleuca | reverse complement strand
GTTTGTCAAAAGATATGATAGAGTAAAAAGATAAAAGATATTTGAAATTCATAAAACAAAAACACACTCAAATTAAGAATATATAAAAATCCCTGGAAATCAATAAGGAAAAAGAAGTGAGGGGGGAAAACTATGAAAAGGAAGTAAATAAACTTCACATATACATACACACACACACACACACACACACACACACACGCACACACAAAAGGAAATCGAAGTGACCAAATGTGATTACATTAAAAGATACTGAGTTTCATTCAAATTAAATCATAATGGGAACCCACTGCATATCCACCAGATAGATAAAAATTACAATTCAGAAGTCAAATATCAGAGAGGAGGGAAGATGGCAGAAGAGTAGGGGACTCTTGTTTCATCTGGTCCCTTGAATTCAGCTAGATACCTATCAAATCATTCTGAACACCTGTGAATTCAACCTGAGATCTAAGAAAAGAATTTCTGCAATTCTACAATAGAAAAGCGACCACTTTTTGCAAGGTAGGAGGTGCGAAGATGTGAATCTGAGGGGATACATTGGAGGATAAACCACAGGGGGAGGAAGCCTCTGTAAGCCGGCTACCAGAAAGTGATTTAGCAGTGGAGCTCAAAATTGGAACTTTTAGAAGTGTGCTCTAGATGTCCCTGCCTACAAGGTGCTCAGGTGGTGATGCAGAGCAGAATCCTAGGTGGGACAATGTGGTCTTAGTATCCCTGGGGTCACAGAAAGAACTGGGGTCTCTAAGGGCAGCATCCCTAAGCATTGGAGAGGGGAAGCTGGCTACAATCATTGAGCCTGGGAGTGGGCTTTCAGTTGGTGTTGCCATAAACCACGAACCACGGCACAATTGGGCAACCACTCTCCAAGCAGGGGCCCAGCAAGTGACAACTGCTGTGAGACCCTCCTCCTTCCTAGGAGGAGCACCGCAGGTGCGTGCATGATCTGGTGATCGCTCCAAGAGCAGGGGCAGGGCAAGCAGCAGAACTGTGGTGAGGCCTCCCTCCTTCCCCAGGGAGGATCCACACGGGTGTGCACCACAGGAGCCTGCGGAGTTTGGTGCACACAAAAGTGATTGACTGCCTTTCCCTGAGGGGGTCCTGAAGAGTGGGGACCTGGATATTTCAGCTCCAGGGCTGGAGAATGGGGCACCACCTTTATTTATTTATTTATTTATTTATTTATTTATTTATTTATTTATATTTTCTTTCATCCTTTAAAGGAGCACGAAAAGCCTTCAGGGCACAAAAGCCACATATAGCAACCAGAAGCAGCTTATACTGAGCCTGGTCCCCTGGCAAGGGGCGATGCAACTCTGCCTAGGCAAAGACACTTGAGAATCAGTGCAATAGGCCCCTCTCTCAGAAGGCCAGCAGGAATATCAGTAGAATACCAAGTTTAAGGATCACACAGAACTGAAAAACTCCTGCACTAGGGGAATAGTATATAGAATTCAAGGTTTTTTTCTCATGATTCTTTAGTCTTTAAGTTTAAAATTTTCGTTTTCATTTTTTTCTTTTTTTACTTTTCAACTACTTATTTTATCAACTCTTTTTTAAATCTTTTTAGTTTTTATTTTTACATTTACATTTTATAGATATATTCTTCATTTTTGGATGCCTTTCACTGTATTCAGGTTTTTTTTAAGATTTTTTTTTGGTTTTTTTTTTGTTTTGTTTTGTTTTTTAAGATTTTTTATTTATTTATTTGAC
>NW_023237693.1:0-3530 GCF_002007445.2 Ailuropoda melanoleuca | reverse complement strand
GAGAGGAAGAAGCAGGCTCAAAGCAGAGGAGCCTGATGTGGAACTCGATCCCGCAACGCTGGGATCACGCCCTGAGCCGAAGGCAGACGCCTAACCGCCGTGCCACCCAGGCGCCCCTTTTTTTTAAGATTTTATTTATTTATTTGACAGACAGAGAGAGACAGCCAGCAAGAGAGGGAACACAGGCAGGGAGAGAAAGAAGCAGGCTCCCAGTGGAGCAGGGAGCTGGATGTGGGGCTCCATCTCAGGACTCCAGGATCACACCCTGAGCCGAAGGCAGATGCTTAATGACTGAGCCATCCAGGCGCCCCTCACTGTATTCTCTATATATATATATATGTAAGTTTTTCTTTAATTACATTTTAGGATCTAGTGTCTTCTAACAAACAGACCAAAATACACCCAGGACAAAGTGTGTGTGATCCCGTTTTGTCCGCCTGTGAGATTATATTCTCTCTTTTTTCACTTTTTTTTCTTTTTTAATCTGATCTCATCAGATTTGTCTAGTGTGTATTTCACTAAAGTCATGATTGATTTTTTTTTTATTTTATTCTCTTGTTCATCTATTCTTCTCTGGACAAAATGACTTGAAGGAGAATTTTGCAACAAAAGAAAGAACCAGAGGAAATCTCTGCCATAGACTTAATTGATATGGATAGAAGTAAGATGTCAGAACTAGAATTCAGAATAAGATTATAAAGATACTAGCTGGGCTTGAAAAAAAGCATAAAAGACACTATAGATTCCCTTAGTGCAGAAATAAAAGAACTAAATCAAATCAGGCTGAAATTAAAAATGCTTTAACTGAGATGCCCTCTAAAATGGATGCTCTAACTGCTAGGGTAAATGAGGCAGAGTCAGTGACATAGTAGACAAAATGATGGAAAGTAAGGAAGCTGAGGAAAAGAGAGAAAAACAACTAATGGATCATGAGGGGAGGCTTTGAGAAATCAGCAATACCATAAATGAACAATATTAGAATAACTGGGTTCCCAGAGGAAGAAGAAAGGGAGAGAGGGACAGAATGTATATTTGAGGAAATAGCTGAAAACTTCCCTAATCTGGGGAAGGAAATAGGCATTCAAGTCCAGGGGGTACAGAGAACCCCCCTCAAAATCAATAAAAATAGATCAACACCCTGACATATAATAGTGAAGCTTGCAAATTTCAGAGATAAAGAGAAAATCCTGAAAGCAGCTTGAGACAAGAGATCCTTAACATACAAGGGTAGAAACCTTAGACTAGCAGCAGACCTAACCACAGAGAACTGGTGGTCCAGAAAGGGCTGGCATGATATACTCAGGGTACTAAATGAGAAAAACATGCAGCCAAGAAGACTTTATCCAGGAAGGCTGTCATTCAGAATGCAAGGTGAGATAAAGAGCTTCCAGGACAAATAGAAACTAAAAGAATTCTTCATCACTAAACCAGCCCTGCACGAAATATTAAAGGGGATCCTGTAAGCAAAGACAGAGCCCAAAAGTAACACAAACCAAAAAGAAACAGAAAATATACAGAAACAGTGACTTTACAGGAAATACAATGGCACTAAATTCATATAATTCAATAATTACTCTGAATGTAAATGGGCTAAATGCTCCAATCAAAAGACACAGATATCAGATTGGATAAAAAAGCAAGACCCATCCATACGCTGTCTACGACGACTCATTTTAGACCCAAAGACACGTCCAGATTGAAAGTGAGGGGGTGGAGAATCATTTATCATGCTAATGGACATCAAAAGAAGGCTCTGGTGGCAATCCTTATATCAGACAAATTAGATTTTAAGCCAAAGACTGTAATAAGAGATGAAGAGGGACACTATATCTTACCTAAAGGTTCTATCCATTAAGAAGATCTAATATTTGAAGAGTTTTAATCAGGAAAGGGTGCTGTATTTTGTCAAATGCTTTTTCTGCATCAATTGAGAGGATCAGATGGTTCTTGTCTTTTCTTTTATTAATGTGCTCTATCTCATTGATTGATTTCAGAATGTTGAACCACCCTTGCATCCCAGAAAAAAATCCCACATGGTCGTGGTGAATAATCCTACTGTACTGTTGGATGCTATTGGCTAGGATGTCGTTGAGTATTTTGGCATCCATATTCATCAGGGATATTGGTCTGTAATTCTCTTTTTTGATGGGGTCTTTCTCTGGTTTGGGGATCAGGGTAATGCTGGCCTCATAGAATGAGTTTGGAAGTTTTCCTTCCATTTCTATTTTTTGAGACACCTGCAGTAGAATAGGTATGATTTCTTCTTTAAATGTTTGGTAGAATTCCCCTGCGAAGCCATCTGGCCCTGGACTCTTCTTTTTTGGGAGGTTTTTGATTACTGCTTCAATTTCATTAGTGGTCATTGTCTATTCAGATTGTCAATTTCTTCCTGTTTCAGTCTTGGTAGTTTCTAAGTACCCAGGAATGCACTCATTTTTTCCAGATTGCTTAATTTATTAGCATACAGTTGCTGGTAATAATTTCTAAAAATTGTTTCTATTTCCTTTGTGTTAGTCATGATCTCTCCCCTTTCTTTTTACTTTTATAATTTTTATTTTGTTATATTAGTCAACATAACAGTATATCCCCAGTTTTGAATGCAATGTTCCATGATTCATTACCTTGCATATAACACCCAGTGCACCATGCAATATGTGCCCTCCTTAATACCCATCACTGGACTATCCCAATACCCCACCCCCCTCCCCTCTGAAGCCCTCAGTTTGTTTCCCACAGTCCACAGTCTCTCATGGTTCATTTCCCCTTCTGTTTACTCCCCTTCATTTTTCCCTTCCTTCTCCTACTGATCTTCCTATTTCTTATGTTCCATAAACAAGTGAAACCATATGATAATTGTCTTTCTCTGCTTGACTTATTACACTTAGCATAATCACCTCCAGTCCCTTCCATGTTGCTGCAAATGTTGTGTAATCACTCTTTCTGATGGCTGAGTAATATTCATTGTATATATGGACCACATCATCTTAATCCAGTCATCCTGTGAAGGACATCTCGGTTGCTTCCACAGTTTGGGTATTGTGGACATTGCTGCTGTGAACATTGGGGTGCAGGTGCCCCTTCTTTTCACTACATCTGTATCTTTGGGGTAAATACCCAGTAGTGCAATGGCTGAATCATAGGGTAGTTCAATTTTTAACTTTTTAAGGGATCTCCACACTATTTTCCAGAGTGGCTGCACCAACTTGCATTCCCACCAACAGTGTAAGAGGGACCCCTTTCTCCACATCCTCTCCAACATTTGTTGTTTCCTGGCTTGTCAATTTTTGCCATTCTAGCTGGCTTAAGGTGGTATCTCAGTGTGGTTTTGATTTGAATTGGCTAATGATTTTGAACACTTTTTTCATGTGTGTTAGACATTTGTATGTTTTCATTGGAAAAGTGTCTGTTCATATCCTCTGTCCATCTTTTGATTTGATTATTTGTTTCCTCTGTATTGACTTTGAGAAGTTCTTTGTAGATCTTGGATATTAATCTTTTATCTGTAGTGTCATTTGCAAATATCTTCTCCC
>NW_023237692.1:775-2065 GCF_002007445.2 Ailuropoda melanoleuca | reverse complement strand
CTGGAGTTGTTTTCCTGGACGCTCTGCTTTATTACCAATGAGAAGGGCGCTGAGTCCTCGAAAATACTGAAGGTTTTTGTTCATGTTCCCTTACTCATGAGAGATGATGAACTTTGATATTTCCCTGCACTGTGTGGGGTCTCAGAGACCACTATTGGGCGCTCTAGTCAGTCTTCCGCGACCACTTTCCCTCATGTTTCCCTACTCACGAAGGGTGATGATAGTGCTAAGACGGTCCCTTTACGGTGTTGTTTCTGACGGATGTGTTTTGGGCCTTTTCGTTCCATTGCCTCCAGCAGTTTTGACAGGATTTCCCCAGGGAGCAAGCATTTCGTTGGAAGCGGGTTTTGGCCGAATTGTCTTTCTCAGTGCTGTGTTCGTCGTGTTTCACTCATGGTACCAAAGCACCTTGATTCCTCTTCCACCTTCCATAAGGCCGTCGTGACTTCAAGGGCTTTCCCCTCACACTTTGTTTCTTGGTTCTAAGGGCTGGATCCTCCCCAGGCCCCTACACCCAATGTGGAATCGGGGTCCCCAGTGAAAAGGCTGCTGTTCGCTGGAGGTGTTTTCCTGGACGCTCTGCTTTATTACCAATGAGAAGGGCGCTGAGTCCTCGAAAATCCTGAACCTTTTCATTCATGCTCCCTTACTCACGAGAGATGATGATCGTTGATATTTCCCTGGACTGTGTGGGGTCTCAGAGACCACTATGGGGCACTCTCGTCAGGCTTCCGCGACCACTTTCCCTCATGTTTCCCTATTCACGAAGGGTGATGATAGTGCTAAGACGGTCCCTGTACGGTGTTGTTTCTGACGGACGTGTTTTGGGCCTTTTCGTTCCATTGCCGCCAGCAGTTTTGACAGGATTTCCCCAGGGAGCAAGCATTTCGTTGGAAGCGGGTTTTGGCCGAATTGTCTTTCTCAGTGCTGTGTTCGTCGTGTTTCACTCACGGTACCAAAGCACCTTGATTCCTGTTCCACCTTCCTTAAGGCCGTCGTGACTTCAAGGGCTTTCCCCTCACACTTTGTTTCTTGGCTCTAAGGGCTCGATCCTCCCCATGCCCCTACACCCAATGTGGAATCGGGGTCCCCAGTGAAAAGGCTGCTGTTCGCTGGAGGTGTTTCCCTGGACGCTCTGCTTTATTACCAATGAGAAGGGCGCTGAGTCCTCGAAAATCCTGAACCTTTTCATTTCATGCTCCCTTACTCACGAGAGATGATGAACGTTGATATTTCCCTGCACTTGTGGGGTCTCAGAGACCAGTATGGGGCACTCTCGTCAGGCTTCGG
>NW_023237692.1:0-693 GCF_002007445.2 Ailuropoda melanoleuca | reverse complement strand
TGTTTCTGACGGACATGTTTTGGGCCTTTTCGTTCCATTGCCGCCAGCAGTTTTGACAGGATTTCCCCAGGGAGCAAACATTTCGTTGGAAGCGGGTTTTGGCCGAATTGTCTTTCTCAGTGCTGTGTTCGTCGTGTTTCACTCAGGGTACCAAAGCACCTTGATTCCTGTTCCACCTTCCATAAGGCCGTCGTGACTTCAAGGGTTTCCCCTCACACTTTGTTTCTTGGCTCTAAGGGCTGGATCCTCCCCAGGCCCCTACACTCAATGTGGAATCAGGGTCCCCAGGTAAAAGGCTGATGTTTGGTGGAGGTGTTTTCCTGGACGGTCTGCTTTATAAACAATAGGAAGGGCACTGACCCTCGAATATTCTGGTCCTTTTCATTCATGCTCCCTTACTCACGAGAGATGATGATCGTTGATATTTCCCTGGACTGTGTGGTGTCTCAGAGACCACTATGGGGCACTCTCGTCAGGCTTCCGCNCAGAGACCTCTATGGGGCACTCTCGTCAGGCTTCCGCGACCACTTTCCCTCATGTTTCCCTATTCACGAAGGGTGATGATAGTGCTAAGACGGTCCCTGTATGGTGTTTTGTCTGACGGACGTGTTTCGGACCTTTCCGTTCCATTGCCGCCAGCAGTTTTGACATGATTTCCCAGGGAGCAAACATTTCGTTGGAAGCGGGTTTTGG
>NW_023237691.1:0-1113 GCF_002007445.2 Ailuropoda melanoleuca | reverse complement strand
ATAAATTCATATTGTATTCAACCATGTAATAAAAGTCAAAAAGTAAATCTGTTTATCTCCTTGGAAGCTCCTTAACTAAAGTTTTCCTTGTTTCCTTTAACAGACTCTTCATTTCCAAATTTTGAGCAATTTTATCCTCTTTAACTTCTTATCAAAAAAGAGAAATCATTTCTTCTCTAAAAACCATACTACCAAACTTCACAATATAGCCCTTTTTTCTTGTCATAATGGTATTTCTACTTATTCTTTCAACTAATATTTTTCAATGTATACCAGATGCCTGCCTAAATTCTCAGAATACTATGCTGAAAAGAACATAATGCTCGCCCTCAAGGTGTTTACAGACTCGTGGTTTCTTGAAAGGAAACATACAGTCTGCATTTCCCCAGGAAGTTGAGAAAAGGAAAAATTGTGTATGTGTGAGTACACACATGCACACACACATGCACACTATTATTAATCAAGTACCCTGGGTAATAGAGGGGATAATGTCATGGAATAAAAAGGGAAATAAAACTATATGGTATTATCAGCAGGTCATGAATCCAGAGTGGTACAACAGCCAAGAGCATCCAGTGAGAGAGAGGAATTAGTAGCAACTGGATATCAGAAAACTGCAAAGGTCTTTCAGTGAGAAGATCTGATCCAAAGTTTACCCACGGTTATCTGGGAATAAAATTGAATATAAAATTCCAGGGGCACCTGGGTACTCAGTCAGTTAATTGTCCCACTCTTGATTTCAGTTCAGGTCATGATTTCAGGGTCCTGGGATCGAGACCTGCTTCAGGTTTTGTACTCAGCACGGAGTCTGCTTGTCCCTCTCCCTCTGCTCCCAACCCCCCAACTTGCTCTTTCTATCTCTCTTTCTCTTTCTCTCTCTCTCTAACCGTAAAACAAATAATAAATAAATAAAATCCTTAAAAAATAAAAAGAATACAAAACTCCAAATGACCAAGGCAACATTCCACCCAGGCAGTTGAAGTCTGATTTGAACCACTAGTCCTTTTCTCCCACTGTGTTTCATGGGAAACTGAAGCCCATAACCAAGCGTCTGGGACTTGCACATGAGGATAAATGAATGCAGCTCATGACTGACGTAGGACAGACAAGGGG
>NW_023237690.1:0-1113 GCF_002007445.2 Ailuropoda melanoleuca | reverse complement strand
CCCCCATGGCCAGTTGATGGAAAATGCCAGGTCTGCCTGTGTGTTTCTCTGTGCAGCAGTAAAATCCTGCTGGTGGGAGGGGACACCTGGTGCTGACCCAACAACCCCACCCCAGGGACACAGGGCTGAAGCAGGCAAGTGGGACCCCCGAGGCCTGCAGGATGCGAGGGTCTTTTCAAGACAGGGGCAGGCTGCTGGTCTCAGAGGCAGAGGAGAGGGTGGGGATGGTCTGGCCGGGTGGGTGCAACCAAAGGTTCGGCAAGTTTTGGGCCCCTGGCACTGCTTGCAGGAGCTGTGGGTCCCCAAAGTACAGCAGGACATGTCCACGGATGAAGGAGGCACAGAGCTGGAAACAGGCACAGCCGAGATGCTGAGGGAAGGGCTGTGAGCACAGCCTGCGGCCGGAAGGTGGCCTGTTGGGTCAGCTCAGCCCAAGTCCCCAGCCCCAGTCAGTTCTAGGGGAGCGGGGTACGGCCATGGCCCACCCTCGCTGGGGAGGGGTAGGCAGTGGAGGTGAGTGGCCCCTCCTAGCAGCAGTCAGTGGTGTTGATGCTCAGAGCCCACCCTTCAGTGAGGGCCTGGCAAAGGTGTTCCAGAGAAGGGGACAGACAGGGCAGCTCACCCTTCTTGGGGGCCCCCAATCAAAGTGCTCCCCAGGGCTGAGTCGAGGGCTGAGCCTGGTCTGGCCAGGGAGGGACCGGAACTGGAGGAGGGAGCTGGGGTGCTGGCCCCCCATGCCCTCAGCCTTGGCCCAGGAGCCTCTCAGGGCACTGGCCTTGCAGGGAGCCTAGGTGGCTCTCTGGCAGGTAGAGGGCTTCCAGAGGAGGCACACTGGGGGTGTCAGCCAGGGGAGGGTAAAGCCAGGGTTGGGCAGTGCCTCCAGCTGCTCCTGGCCCTACAGACGGGGTGCTCTCACCTCCCGGGCCCGTGCCTGTCATTCCCTCCAGCACTGCTGGGGCCTGGCTGAGCCACCCTGGCATGACACGCAGTCTCCTGCTGCCTCTGCCTCCATGTTCTTATAGGAAAATGGGTACAAAGCAAGGTTGTTCCCTGAGTAGCCAAATAATCTCATTAAAAAAAACCCCAGTAAAACCAAGAGGCTTATACTCCCCA
>NW_023237689.1:0-1113 GCF_002007445.2 Ailuropoda melanoleuca | reverse complement strand
CCCCCCCCGGCCTCCCAGAGAACCCATTCGGTGCCCCCTCACCTCAGCCAGGCAGCGGGGCCGGTAAGGACCGCCGGCCAGTGCCAGGGCCACCTTCGCAGACAGACAGACGGACCCAGACAATCAGACCTGGCCAGCCCATTCACACAGATGCAGGAGCCCTCCTGCTGCCCCTCAGGTCAGGACCCCGAGGGCCCATCCCTGGGCGGCTGCCTGGAAGGGCCCGGGGCTCACTGTGCCTGACCTGCCGGACAGGCGGACTGCGCGGTGCTGATCGTGGCTGCAGGAGTGGGCGAGTTTGAGGCGGGCATCTCCAAGAACGGGCAGACCCGCGAGCACGCGCTGCTGGCCTACACGCTGGGCGTGAAGCAGCTCATTGTGGGGGTCAACAAGATGGACTCCACGGAGCCCGCCTACAGTGAGAAGCGTTACGACGAGATCGTCAAGGAGGTCAGCGCCTACATCAAGAAGATCGGCTACAACCCAGCCACTGTGCCGTTTGTGCCCATCTCAGGCTGGCACGGAGACAACATGCTGGAACCCTCACCCAACGTGAGTGTCCATGGACAGGCAGTGGGGGCTGCTCGGACCCCTCCCTGAGAACCCAGGGTACTGGGGTGTGCGTGGGTCAGGCTGGGTCAGGGCAGGGCGCAGGGTCAGAGGGCCTGTCCGCAGGCTCCCCTCAACACCCCCCAGCCTCTCTGTGTTCCCTTCAGCTGTAGGAGCAGGGACACCTGCCCCTGTGGGTGTCAGCCTGGCGAGGAGCCCGTCTGTCTGGGCTGTGCCCCTCAGCTCAGCCAGCCCGGGAGGCCCACAGGGCCCCCTCTGGCCAGGGACGCTCCCTCAGGTGGCCAGTGCGGGAGCGGTGGCCGCCAGGTCGTAGCCCCAAGTGCTCTGTCTCTGGAGGGTTATTTCGTGTCCCCCAGGAGCCTCCCTGGGGGCTTGGAGCAGGTTAGGTTCGGGAAGGGCCAAGGGCTGGCTCTCCGCTGGCTGGTCAGGACGCTTGTGGCTCAGGCAGCCTGGGTCTCAGGGACTCTGACTCAGCAGGAGGTGACCAGTCAGCCTGAGGTGCAGTTCTCGGAACCTGAGACCAAGCGCCTGGACACAGGGCAG
>NW_023237688.1:0-1113 GCF_002007445.2 Ailuropoda melanoleuca | reverse complement strand
ATTCTTCATTCACTCAGTGAAGATGAACATTTACCATATTCTTAGTTCTAAGCAATGATTTTCATTCATTAAGCTGCAAAACCACTTCTTTCTGCAAGAATGTACTGAGCCAGAAACAACAGAAATGTGTATTTGTATTATTATGCACATAAACTTATTGACTTTGAAAGGATTAACTTGTGGATCAATAAGGGAGAAATTCATTACACCAATCAACTCCAAGTAACTAGAACTAAACAAGATGCATCAGTCTAAGTTAAAATGGAATTTACTTCAGGATTGCTACAGCCTAAAACAAATCATAAAATGAAATCAGCACATTGTACCAGGAAATTTTCATAAACAATCTGATAGATTCTAATACGTTAGGCTTGCATGTATACCAGCCTCTCTGGCTGTATGAAAAATGTTGAGATCAATAGATGCTGATGAGCAATATTTAAATGAATTTCTAAATGACTATAATAAAAAATTTAGTTGACTCAACCCCTGCTGTTCTGGGCTGTAAAGTTATGAGCTCTATTTACCTGAAAGCATGTATGCCTATTAGACTTGGCAGGAGTTTCTCAACATTGCTATTAAATAGAATATCTATTTAAAATGAACCAAGCATCAAGCTATATCAAATCTGTTACCTCAGACTGGGATAAAGCAGCATGCTAACCTCATGTACATGATGCAAGGAGCAGAAGAGAATAAATCTTTCTGGCTTTTAACCTTCTTTGTGAGTAAAAATTTTTCATAAAATGTGGCTGGCACTGAAGGAATATAAGAAAGTTTGCTTTCACAGGTACTAACTATAAAATGTCTAAATAAAAAGTGACACAAGAAAAAGCAAGACAAATTAAAAGTATAGAGATGCATTAAACAAATGCATCTTTCAAAAAGCTTCCACACCTTTCTGGAGGCCAAGAAAAATCTACGGAGCTAATGAAGGGAGTGAAGTCCGTAAGACATTAGTCTCATATTTATCATCAACAGAAATTATACCAGGGTAGAAAAAAGAATTTAAAAATGATACAAAATACGACTAAAGAGAATTGTTTATAGTGATAATGAGCTAAAGATACAAAAAAGTGAAATATATATTAAAGTGATTTGTAAACTCTATAG
>NW_023237687.1:0-1113 GCF_002007445.2 Ailuropoda melanoleuca | reverse complement strand
TAAATAAATAAATAAATAAATAAATAAATAATAAAATGGGAGTCATCATAGTGCCTGCCACATGGGGTGGCTATACGAATTAAGTGGGTAGAACATGTAATTCTAGGCACACACTAAGTCCTCGAAAATATTAGCTATTATATTATTATTATTATTTACTATTTTACTGTTCTTGAAAAGATTTTCCCTGGATCCTGGAGTGATTTCTGCTCCCTTCCTTAAGGTTGACCCCACTCCGAAGGCAGGGCCTTTCCCCAGGCCCCTTGCTCATGCACAAGCAGCTGCCTTGCTTGTACATGAGCAATGACCGTTCTCTCCCTTCTGCAGGGACCGGAGGCAGCAAAGAGCGGTCCCAAGGGCCAGGAGTCCACTTCCCCTTCTGACTGAAGGCTGGGGCCAACAGCACTTACTTAATTTGGAGAATTTCCACAGCACTTTTAGTGTATTTTGCTTGGGCTAGCTTATTTACGCCAACCGTACATCTTATCACTGTCATAAATTTTTATTCCTATGGACATGTCTAAACTTATGGGTTGAAATAACATAATTTACATGCTGTTTAGTATGCAGATTGGGTTAATCTGTTTCTGTAAATTCACCATCAGGCCTGTGCCTCACCCTCTCCCTCCAGGACTTCAACCTGATTTGAATATCGCACTCAGCTGTGGGGGGGGGGTGGTGGTGTGACATGCTTGGGTCGCAAGCCACCCCAAGGCAGCCGAGCACCTCACCGCCTGTACCTGCAGCTCGCATGGCACATAGCTTCCCCCAGCAGAGGCCTCTGTCCCCGTGTATGGCTCCCACAGACCCACCATCTGAAGGCCTGGGAGCCACTAGGAACCAGGTGAGCTCTTTTCTATCTTAGGCTGCATCCTGCGATAAGAATATCAGTGCCAGGGAGACCAGGGGGTGGTGAACCTGGGAAGCACTGGCAGATACAGAGGAAAGAAGCTGATGCCAAGTGTTTTGGGGAGGTTACCACTGGAGGCAAGTGGGCTCAGTCCATGGAGGCTGCTGGAGATGGTTTTGAACATGCCCCAGAAGTGTCCCGCCAAAGCGGGAGGGAGCAGTGGTACTGATACGCCAACTCCCTATTGGCCTTGGCTGGGAGCT
>NW_023237686.1:0-1113 GCF_002007445.2 Ailuropoda melanoleuca | reverse complement strand
GTCTGATTGCTGTGGCTAGGACTTCCAGTATTATGTTGAATAAAAGTGGTAAGAGTGGACATCCTTGTCTTCTTCCTGATCTTCGGGGAAAAGTTCTCAGTTTTTCACCAGTGAGTAAGATGTTAGCTGTGGGTTTTTCATATATGGCCTTTATTGTGTTGAGGTATGCTTCCTCTAAACCCACTTTGTTGAGATCTTTATCATAAATGGATGTTGAATCCTATCAGATGCTTTTTCTGCATCTATTGAGGTGATCATATTATTTGTATCCTTTGTTTTGCGGATGTGGTGTATCACACTGATTGATTTGAGAATATTGAACCATCCTTGCATCCCTGGAATAAATTCCATTTGATTTAATGTATTGGTGGATTCAGTTTGCTAATATTTTGTTGAGGATTTTTGCATCTATGTTCATCAGGAATATTAGCCTGCAGTTTTCTTTTTTTGTGGTGTCTTTGTCTTGTTTTGGCATCAGTTAATGCTAGCCTCACAGAATATATATGGAACCTTTCCTTCCTCTTCTATTTTTTTGGAATAATTTGAGGAGAATAGGTATTACCTCTTCTTTAAATGTTTGGTAGAATTTACCTGTGAAGCCATCTGTTCCTGGACTTTTTTGTTAGTAATTTGATTACTGATTAAATTTCATTACTAGTAATCAATCTTTTTGGATTTTTTATTTCTACTTCATTCAGTTTCAGAAGATTGTATGTTTTTAGGAATTTATCCATTTCTCCATGGTCAACCTTCATCAAGATTGTCCAATTTGTTGGCATATGTTTTTCTTTTCAAAGAACTAGCTCTGGGTTTCATTGACATTTTTTTTCAGTCTGTCACTTATTTCTGCTCTGATCTTTATTATTTCCTTCCTTCCTACATACCTTGGGCTTTGTTCTTCTTTTTCTAGTTCCTTTAGGTGTAAGATTAGATTGCTTATTTGAGCTTTTTCTTGTTTCTTGAGGTAGGCCTGTATTGCTATATATTTTCCCCTTAGAACTGCCTTTGCTGTGTCCCAGTATTTGGGAATGTTGTGTTTCCATTTTCATTTGTCTCCACATAGTTTGCTGATTTCTTCTTTGCTTTGTTGACCCACGGCTGTTCAGTATCATG
>NW_023237685.1:0-1113 GCF_002007445.2 Ailuropoda melanoleuca | reverse complement strand
GCAGGGTTCTAGAGGGTTCCTTCACAGTGTCACGTGTGAAGGTGGTGGCCCAGGAGCTGCTCAGGGGACACGCCAAATACCCCGAGGCAGGGGCCCAGCTGGAGTTCTGGTCCTGCTTCCACTGACTGTAGAACTTCAGGCAAATTGCTTACCTTTCTCAGCCTTGCTGTCTTATCTCTTGAGGGGGTTAATAGCAGTATCTCTTTCAAAGGATGTTATTAAAGAAGGACTTCAAGCTTAACTAACTGAGTGACACCCACCGAATGGGCTCTGTATTCGGATTCAGGGCAGAGGTCATACACTCAGTTTCCCACAGGGCCCACACACATAAGGTTCACAGGTGAAGTGGGTGAGGGAAGGAGATGACAAGTGCCAGCTGACACTCGCCTTGTGCCACAGAGGACAGTCAGGGACTGGTGGGGCCTGTTGAAATGGAGAGAGCTAGAGGCATCCAGACTGGCCATCGTCACTCTATCTGGACGATGGGTGCCATGCGATCCAGGAGACCTAAAATAGCCAGGCCTCTGACATTTCAAGAAAAGCCAAAAAGTCAAATTTTAATGCGAACTCCCACAATTTTAAACTATTGGCAAAAATGTGAATTGCAAACCCTTTGCGGTCTAGCCCTGTGTGAGCCAAACAAAGATATTGGCAAGCCAGCATTTGACACGGGGATTCAAAGGAAGGAGAGAATACACTTGAAAGTGCTCGTACAGGCAGAACATAGTACACACTTAATTCTGACACCAATTGTCATTATTAGGAGCCTCTGGCTTGGTCAGGTCCAGATGGAAAGAAGGGAGACCCTGGATTTATCTCCGTTCTGGGCCGGGAGGTCTGAAGGTTGTTTATGTCAGTCTCTGGAAGGTTCTGCAAGCTGGTTCCCCCACAGCACCTGCAGCAGACTAGCTGGAGGGCTGGCCAGGGCACAGGTTCCTACTCACTCTGAATTGCTGAGGGTGGGGCCCAGCAAACAAGTGACTCCTTCGTGCAAGGTGGTTTGCGACCACTGGCCTGGGGCAGTCATGTCCGAGATCAAAATGTGGAGTGTTGAGCCAGCTTCTCCCCGGGCCTTGGTTACTCCCTGGATTTGAATGAGACCCTGTCCCAAGC
>NW_023237684.1:0-1113 GCF_002007445.2 Ailuropoda melanoleuca | reverse complement strand
CTGAATAAATAAGTGAGTCCTGTTGTTGTCCAGATATTAAAATTAGAAGCAAAGGGACCTGTTGAAAGTCCCATGGTTAGTCAATGGCAGTGCTAGAATGTAAGCACGTGCCATGGTGACACCACAGCTGTCACTGATGTATCTCATTCCTCTCTACTCTGGGCACGTAAGAAGATTGCATTCCCTGCCTCTTGAAGTAAGGCTTGGCCATGTGACTTGCTTCAGCCAATGAAATATGAGAAGGGATACGTGTCCCTCCAGACAGAAGCTTTTAAAAACAACTGTGTAATTCTTCATGTTCCCTCTCTTCACCTACCATAGTGACTGTAAAAGCCAATGTTGATATTAAGTTGCCAGCAGATAAGCACGGAATTCTGAGCCACCACACAGAGATTGCTGCTCTGGAGAGCCACCCAGACCCACTATACGCTTCCCATGAAGAAGAAACAATCTTTTATTTTGTTAAGAACAAAGGTTTTGGTATTACAGCAGCATAACCTTCCTGTCTTGACTCATACACCTACCAGAGTAGGTAAGCGTGGCTCTGAAGCATTGCATTTTCCAGTTCTGAAGCCTTTGACTCTGATCTCCAGTTTCTTTATCTATACAATGGCAGTAATATCTGTTCCTACTTCATAGAGCTGTTTGAGGATTGAATAAGTTAATGCATAGTTCTCAGAACAGTGGTTGCCATTGTGACTTCTCAATAAAGGTTAGCTAATATTCCGATTTCTGGCCAACATTTCTCTCTCACTTTCTTTCAAGAATAACAAAGACACTATATAGATAACATAACTCCGGTGGATTAAAGGCCTACATGTCATCAAAGAAGCCTTATAATCAGAAGAAAATATGAAAAGTTGTCTTTATGACCTCAGGATAATAATTTTTTTAAATTTTTTAAAAAGATTTTATTTATTTATTTGACAGAGAGAGAGAGAGAGAGCACCAGTAGGCGAAGCAGCAGGCAGAGGGAGAGGGAGAAGCAGGCCCCCCACAAAGCAGAGAGCTGGGATCATGACCTGAGCTGAAGGCAGATGCTTAACCAACTGAGCCACCCAGGCACCCTAAGAAAGAATTTCTTAATATATGTAAGCAGAAATCATGAAAAAA
>NW_023237683.1:0-1113 GCF_002007445.2 Ailuropoda melanoleuca | reverse complement strand
ATCCCATAACACCGGGATCACACCCTGAGCCGAAGGCAGACGCTTAACCACTGTGCCACCCAGGTGCCCCTCCTTAAAGTGCTTTTAATCCACGTCACCATCTCCTCAGAGTTTCACTCACTCTATTTATAGAGAACGAAGCATTCGTTTCGTTTTTCTAGTCATCTGTGTTCCTTCAGAGCCTGGAAATTATCTCAATAGCATAGTTTAAAAAAAAAAAGAAAAAACAAAACTATTTTCCTGATTCCCATACTCTAGAGAAAGCATTTATCGCCAGAAGCTAAATCTGAAGATTTTGTAAGCAAGTCTATTCAAACGCCTCTATTTTGGGATTCACACTCGGCTGTACTGACACAGCCAACTCCTCTCTTGGCCAGTGGTCTTCCAGTCCGAGTAACTCGGCCTGCGCCTTCTCCTGGGAGCTCCGCTTGGGTCCAGGTGGGACGTCCGCGAAGACCCACAGCCTCAATGCAGCGCCTCGCGGGGGGTGAGCTGCTCGCCAGGCCCAGTGTGGGGCAGCCCCCAGTGGGAGGCTGGCGGTCTGACGCCGAGCACACGGACCGGCCAAGAGGAGCAGAGAGGGCCGGGAGCCCGCCCACCAACCACAGTGGACCCAATGCTCCTTATCTGTAAATGGATGGGGTTCAATGAACTCTAGGATCCTTGACAAACCTGGGGAAAATGGACAAGCATAATTTGATTCTCACAGAAGAATCAATGAAATTTCCCTTGATCCCACCTGATTGCGTTTTCTCCTCTCAGGACGTAAAAACAGAAGACTGACAAGAACTAGCGATTGCTGAAACAGGACACAAAGAGCAGACCCCTGCACATCGATCTTCCTTCATCTGTGTCAGAACGTTACATTTTCATCTCCGCCTCGTCCGCGGCTTAACACCTGGGCCACTAAGCTTGAGCGGTGCAGCCACCCCCCTGCCTTGACGCGGGCTCCGGCAACGGCAGACTCCTGCACACTAGCTTCAGGGCCGTTCCTACTTCAGGGCTTTGTTTACAGATGCCACAGAGGCAGGAAGCAATCACCAATAAGACAGACAGGTATACAAAATACAACAAATATTTTAAAGGTCGCCCATTTGGAGACAAAAAGTGCGA
>NW_023237682.1:0-1113 GCF_002007445.2 Ailuropoda melanoleuca | reverse complement strand
TAAGTGTACAGGCCGGTATATAAGAACATTGATCCTTGATTGGTGTGCACAGATCCATTGGTTGGAAAACAGGCTCTGCCTTCAGAGGGATTACAGGTATTTGTGCTGAGTTTATGAGGGTTAAATATGGTCACCATTAGGAAATTTAATCTCCTGGATTCAGAAGAAGAATTTCAGGGTGCTTTTGTAGGGTTATTTGAAAGAATAAGTGTTTTAACATGTTAGAACAGCTGTGGACGGACTGTTGAATATGACAAGAACCCATGCGGCTTGCCTTGAATTTTAAGAAATCCTCTGGCAACCATGAGAAAAAGTAATTTCAATCTTTGCTTGTGTTTCTTGAAGGATTAAAGAGAGATTAAATTTATTATCTCCAGTGCTACTTATTAGGATCTCCTTGGAAGTTTCTCAGTCTCTAAATTTCTGAATAACTCTCTTCATAATGACTTTCTCCAATACTTAGTATAATTTGTTTTTCTGTCTTCTTCATTTCCTGAGTTCTTCTGAAGATATTAGGTGGATAAACTTGGGCTTTTTGTTTTATTTTGTTTTCCTACCCCATAGATTATTTCCCTAGATTTTCTGCAACAGAAGAAGGCCAGGAACTGACCCAGTAAGTAAGTTTACACCCATCCCTGCCCCTGGAAATTTAAGATATTTGAATCCATTTAGGTATATATAAGCCACGGGGAAGGTAACACACTCAGAAATATTACCTTGGGGCAGTGCCTTTTGGTGACCTTATATGTCAGAAAATTGTACAAGGGCCTTGAAAGGAGATAGCCTGACTTTATTTGAATCATTTGGCAGAAGCAATAATGTCCTATGCTGGTGGAATAGGGAAGGGGAGCAATGGGAGGGGAGAAAAATTTGGTAACTAACCAAGGTCAAGGCAAAAGAGAAAGCACTTTGCTTTATTTTATTCACTTAATTTGAGCAGGGAAAGGTTAATAGAAAGAATTATTAATTTTAATTGGAATTGAAACAATGAGGGATTAGCTGATGAGATGTTAAGGGAGCCTAAAGAATATAGAAATAGCAGATTCAAGGAGCAGCTTTCCCTCCTTCTCCAGGGCTGAGACAGAGCGCCTGAGGAAGAACCCGCTCCCCCCC
>NW_023237681.1:0-3715 GCF_002007445.2 Ailuropoda melanoleuca | reverse complement strand
AAAAGGCTTGCACTCAAAAGAAACTGCTTTGCCAGAGCCTAAACTATTGGGGTTTTATCAGAGCTTAACTTCCCTGAGGAAAGGGAAATACATACCCAACCCCAGTCCCCTTGAGCCATCCTGTTCCACCTAAGGAGAGGAAAAACAGAGAAGTACAGAGGCACAGGCTGACTAATGGCTTGGGACCTAATTATAAGACTACAGAATACTTCCCCTGCCCTCCTTCATCACCACATTACTTAAAACCTACTTACAGTGGTTCCTTTTACCTAGTACATCATATCTGGCTAATAAGAAAAACAGGGCATATAAAAGGCAAAACCAAAACAAAACAGAACCCAAAATGAAAAACAAACAAACAAAAAACAGTTTGGAGAGATAGAGAAAGTATCAGATCAGAATCAGACTCAAATATGGCAGGAATGTTGGAATTATCAGACCAGAAATTTTTTAAAAACTGTAATTAATGTTAGGACTCTATAATGATGATAAGGGCTCTAATGAATAAAGTAGACACCATGCAAGAACATAGGGGCAAAGTAAGCAGAGATTTGAAAATTCGAAGAAAAAATGACCAAAGAAATACTAGAGATAAAAAAAAAAAAAACAGTGACAAAAATGAATGCCTATGATGGACTCACAAGTAGACTGAATACAGCTGAGGGAAGAATCTCTGAGCTTCATGATATGTCAGTAGAAGCTTCCAAAAGAAAAGCAAAGAGAAAGACGAAAAACAGAACAAAACCAAACCCAGGAAAGAGTAGCCAAGAACCGTGGGACAACTACAAAAGGTATCGTATACACCAGGATGGAGAATTTTGTGTCAACTTGACTGGAATTATGTATCAGTTTGACTGGTGTCCAGATATTTGGCTCAGCATTGTTTCTGAGCATGTCTGTGAGTGTTTCTGGATAAGATTAACATCTGAATGAAGTGAAGCTGATTATGGCCCTCTCCCATGTGGGCAGGCAGCATCTAATCATTGAGGGCCTAAATAGGACAAAAAGGCAAAGGAAAGGAGAATTTACCCTCTGTGCCTGACTGCTTCTGGGACATTAGTCATCACCTGTCTGTGGAATGAGACTTAAATCATCAGCTCTCCTAGTTCCCAGCCCTTCAGACTCAGACTGAACTACAACATTGACCTCCCTGGGTCTCCAGTTTACAGAGGGTAGATTGTGGAAATTCTCAACCTTCCCAATTGCATGAGTCAATTCCTCCTAATATATCTATTGGTTCTGATTCTTCAGGGAATTCTGACTAATATGTATGCTTAATGGAAATGCCAGAGGGAGAAGAAAGAGGGGAAAAAAAGACAAGAAGTATTTGAAGCAACAATGACTGAAAATTTCCCCAAACTAATGTCAGACACCAAACCACACAGATATGTTCAGGATAAATGAAAATAACAACAAAACACAAACAAACAAAAAACTATGCCTAGGCATATCATATTCAAACTTCAGAAAAATCAAAGATAAAGAAAAAAAAAACATTGAAAGAAGCTAAAGAAGAAAAACACTTTACCTGTGAAGGAACAAAGACAAAAATTACATCAGACTTCTCCTCAGGAACCATGCAAACAGAAAGAGAATGGAATAAAGTATTTAAAATTTTGAAAGAAAAAGATCCACTCACCTAGCATTCTGTATATTATAAAATTATCCTTCAAAGGTAAAGGAAAAATAAAGATGTTGTGAGACAAACAGAAGTTGAGGGAATTCGTTGCCAGTAGACCTCCCTTGCAAGAAACATTACAGCTCTGGGATGCCTGGGTGCCTCAGTCATTAAGCATCTGCCTTCGGCTCAGGGCGTGATCCCAGGGACCTGGGATCCACCCCACATCGGGCTCTCTGCTCTGCTGGGAGCCTGCTTCTTCCTCTCCCACTACCCCTGCTTGTGTTCCCTCTCTCACTGGCTGTCTCTCTCTCCATCAAATAAATAAATAAAATCTTTAAAAAAAAAAAAAAGAAAAAGAAAAGAAAAGAANGCTTGTGTTCCCTCTCTCACTGGCTGTCTCTCTCTCCATCAAATAAATAAATAAAATCTTTAAAAAAAAAAAGAAAAAGAAAAGAAAAGACATTACAGCTCTTCAGTGAGAAGGAAATGATACAGGTCAGAAATTCAGGTCTACTTAAATTAAGGAAGAGCGTTGGAAAAGGAATTGGTGAAGGTAAAATAAAAACTTGCATTTTTCCTGAGGCACCTGGCTGGCTCTGTTGGAAGAGCATGCAACTCTTGATCTTGGGGGCATGAGTTTGAGCTCCACGTTAGGTGTAGAGACTATTGCAATAAAAAAATAAGTGAACTTTTAAAAGAAAAACTTTAACTTTTCTTATTCTTAATTGATCTAACAGATAACAGTTTGGTCAAAATAATAACAGCAGTATTTAATCATAGACACATTTACGTATAAGTGAAATGAATAACAGCAATGATACGAGGGACAAGAAGGTAGAATTAGGATTGTTTTGTTATTATAAGGTCCTCACACTATTTGTGAAGCAGTATAATGTTATTTAAAAGTGGATTTGCATTCGTTGTAAGTGTATACTGCAAATTTTAGGGCACTCAATTAAACAAATAAAAAAGGACATTTAATATGCGAGAAAGGAGAAAATGGAATCACTTAAAAGTGGCAAATTAAAACCTTTTACAAAAGGCAGGAAAAAGTGAAAGATAAAAAATAGGAACAAAGAACAAGACAGCAAATAGAAAATAGTTGGCAAAAGCATAATAATGATAATACTTGATACCTACTGAGTACTTACTATGAACAACTACAGATTTTACATACTTTGTCTATTTACTCTTTCACAACTGTGTAAGACAATGACGATTTTAGCCCCGTTTTGTAGATAATAGTTATAATTTATTATAGTGAAGATGATGATGATAGCAGCTAACATATGCTGAGATCTTACTCTATGCCTAGCATTGCTCTGAGTGCTTTATCTCTCTTATCTCATTTAATCCCTGCAACAGTCTCATTAGGTTGATGTAAAGGTTATTCCGGTTTAACAGATGAAAGAACTGAAACAGAGAGTAAACCAGTAACTTGTCTGGCCATAGTTCTGGAATTCATCCCTAGGGGAATGCAATGCCCATGTTCTTTCCAAAAAATAGGATGCTTCCTAATACCAGGTCATTTGTGAAACCCTCAATGTCATTTCCAATTTCTATTATTACACGCATTTTTCCTAAGGAATGTGTCCATTACTTTTATTATATCCCCCATAAGATATGGGATCCCAACATAAATGTGTGAGGCTATATGCTATATAGCTATACAGGCACCATTCTTCCTATCCTTTGCAAAAAAAATAATACGTTGGGGAAAAAAACTATGAGATTTTTGTCTATTATAAAATTTCACAAAAAGAATGTAAATATAATTCACCTACATGTTTCTTAGATTGACAATTGCATGCAAAACAGAGTGTTTGTGACTTGTGGAAAAGTCTGAAATAGTGGTAATTTGGCAGTTATAACGGGAGCAGTTTTTGGACATCAAGGGACAAACTATAGTTATAATTGATAGATAGAGGTATCTATCTTGCCATGCTTTTTAAATAAAATTTCAATCTCTTGCAAAGCTGATTCCTTTCTAACTTGGATATGTAATTAGCTTTCTATTTTATAATATGGTACCAGAAGCTGACATGGGAAGGGGCAGAAAAAAGGACAGATGGATGGACAGTAGGAAGGGAGGGA
>NW_023237680.1:0-2021 GCF_002007445.2 Ailuropoda melanoleuca | reverse complement strand
GATTAGAGCAGAAATCAATGAATTAGAAACCAGAAGAACAGTAGAGCAGATCAACAGGACTAGAAGCTGGTGCTTTGAGAGAATTNATAAAATTGATAGACCACTGGCAAAACTTGTCCAAAAACAAAGAGAAAGGACTGAGATTATTAAAATTATGACTGAAAAGGGAGAGGTCACGACCAGCACCATTGAAATTGCAAGGATTATTAGAAACTTTTATCAACAGCTATATGCCAAAAAACTAAACAATCTGGAAGAGATGGAGGCCTTCCTGGAAACCTATAAACTACCAAGACTGAAACAGGAAGAAATAGATTTCTTAAATAGGCCAATTAACTATGAAGAAATTGAGTCAGTGATAAACAACCTTCCAAATAATAAAACTCCAGGCCCAGACGGTTTTCCTGGGGAATTCTACCAAACATTCAAAGAAGAAATAATACCTATTCTCCTAAAGCTATTTCAAAAAATAGAAACAGAAGGAAAGCTACCAAACTCATTCTATGAGGCTAATATTACCCTTGATCCCCAAACCAGGCAAAGACCCCCTCAAAAAGGAGAATTACAGACCGATTTCCCTATGAATATGGAAGCCAAAATCCTCAACAAGATCCTTGCTAATAGAATCCAACAGTACATTAAAAGGATTATCCATCATGACCAAGTGGGATTCATACCTGGGATGCAAGCATGGTTCAACACTCGCAAATCAATCAATGTGATACATCATATCAACAAGAAAAGACTCAAGAACCATATGATCCTCTCAATTGATGCAGAAAAAGCATTTGACAAAATACAGCATCCTTTCCTGATTAAAACCCTTCAGAGTGTAGGAATAGAGGGTACATTTCTCAATCTCATAAAAGCCATCTATGAAAAGCCTACTGCAAATATTATTCTCAATGGGGAAAAGCTGGAAGCCTTTCCCTTAAGATCAGGAACACGACAAAGATGCCCAGTCTCGCCACTATTATGCAACATAGTACTAGAAGTCCTTGCAACAGCAATCAGAAGACAAAAAGGGATCAAAGGTATCCAAATCGGCAAAGAAGAAGTCAAACTGTCTCTCTTTGCAGATGACATGATACTCTATATGGAAAACCCAAAGGAATCCACTCCCAAACTATTAGAAGTTATAGAACAATTCAGTAAGGTGGCAGGATACAAAATCAATGCCCAGAAATCAGTTGCATTTCTATACACGAATAACGAGACTGAAGAAAGAGAAATTAGGGAATCCATCCCATTTACAATAACACCAAAAACCATGCGTTACCTTGGAATTAACTTAACCAGAGACGTAAAGGACCTATATTCTAGAAACTATAGATCACTCTTGAAAGGCATTGAGAAAGACATAAAAAGATGGAAAAATATTCCATGCTCATGGATTGGAAGAATTAACATAGTTAAAATGTCCATACTACCCAGAGCAATCTACACTTTCAATGCTATCCCGATCAAAATACCGAGGACATTTTTCAAAGAACTGGAACAAATAGTTCTTAAATTTGTATGGAAACAGAAAAGGCCCTGAATTTCCAAGGAACTTNCCGAATCTCCAAGGAACTGTTGAAAAGGAAAAACAAAGCTGGGGGCATCACAATGCCGGATTTCGAGCTGTACTACAAAGCTGTGATCACAAAGACAGCATGGTACTGGCACAAAAACAGACACATCGACCAATGGAACAGAATAGAGAACCCAGAAATGGACCCTCGGCTCTTTGGGCAACTAATCTTTGATAAAGCAGGAAAAAACATCCGGTGGAAAAAAGACAGTCTCTTCAATAAATGGTGCTGGGAAAATTGGACAGCTACATGCAAAAGAATGAAACTTGACCACTCTCTCACACCATACACAAAAATAAACTCCAAATGGATGAAAGACCTCGATGTGAGACAGGAATCCATCAAGATTCTAGAGGAGTGGGGCGCCTGGGTGGCGCAGCGGTTAAGCGTCTGTCTTCGGCTCAGGGCGTGATCCCGGCGTTATGGGATCGAGCCCCACATCAGGCT
>NW_023237679.1:0-1113 GCF_002007445.2 Ailuropoda melanoleuca | reverse complement strand
TTAAGAAATTCAAAGATAAGCCTCCCTTTAAATACAATTATTCCCTCTACCCATCTGCCATTAAAATAGAATTCAATTGTATCTTTACCTCTTTCTTCATAAAAGGTTTTCATTTAATTTGTTAATTTTTTTTGATGAAACATTTATTTCCTGAGACATTATTTTCTAAAGAGAAATCATAGTATTCATTTATTAAAGTAATAGTAGTATTATTTAAAGTGCTTACCAGTTGGAACTGGAAATGTGTATTATTTCTTAGTTGCTCATTGGGTTGATTTTGGCGTGACTCTGTGGGATGTAGATGTTATCTTCACTCAGATAAATATGAATAATAATGCACAAATGAATGTTAAAATAATAGTCATTTTAATTAATACACATCAAATAATATACAACAAAATGCTTCCAGATGAAAGAGGATGAGACATGATTGCAATACCTAGGAGACATAGAAATAATATTTATAATGATAATGCACAAGCAAATAAATGCTGAAAAAGAAAGCACTATTTTGTTGCTGTTGTCATTAAAGGAAAGAAGTACAACACAACATTTTGTATTCCCCGGGTTTATCCTTATACAAACACAGCATATAAAGACTTGAAGGGAATAGGAAGAAAAGGAAAATACTTTTTGAGTTAGCATTTAGGGATTGTTTTTATTTTAATAACATTTTAGATTTTAATTAGAATGAACATTATTAAATTCTATTTATAAGACAAGTCAAAAATCAATCTTTATTTTGCCATATTGGGAAAGAAAGGTAGACTTTAAGATTTTTGCGAATATTCAAAATAACAGAAAACAAAATCTTGGGGTGCCTGGGTAGCTCAGTTGGTTAAGCATCTGCTTTCAGCTCAGGTCATGATTCCAGAGTCCTGGGATCAAGCCCTATATCAGGCTCCCTGCTCAGTGGAGAGCTTGCTTCTCCCTTCCCGCTGCTTGTGCTCTCTCTCTTGCTCTCTCTCTTTCTCAAATAAATAAGTAAAATCTTTTTTAAAAACCCAAAACCTTAAAAATATTCTTTAAAAAACACTTCAGAGTGCCTGGGTGGCTCAGTCAGTTAAATGTCTGCCTTCAGCTCAGGTCATGATCCCAGGGTCCTGGGATTGA
>NW_023237678.1:0-1113 GCF_002007445.2 Ailuropoda melanoleuca | reverse complement strand
TTGCAATCATTTAGAGGCCACTTAATGCCTGTCAGAGGCTTCTCAGCACTGAGATGAGAATTCCTTGCCTACGTTAGCCCCAATTGGGCCATAATACAGGAAATATCCAAAGCTGTCTGGTGAAAATTGCCTCCATTTAGGGGGATTATAAATATTTCAAATGGATTTCTTAATAATTAATGCTATAGTTAATTACTATCTCAACTAACCTCCTTTTTTATGCCTTTTAAAAACACAAGCTATTCAGTATTTTCACTGGTAGTTAAGAGATAATATAAAATAGAAGTAATAGAAAATAGAACTACCAACATAGCCTCTCTCTTGTGCTGCAAGGTCATTACTTAAAATAGAAGAAAAAAAGGACTTGCTTGAGAAAAATGAACTTTAAAGGGCTGTGTCAAGAGAGAGATTTGCTATGTCTTATTCAAACTCATTGCATAGAGAAGAAAGGAATTGCTCATTTCTAGGAATTCATTCTGTCTCAGGAGTCTGGGTTTCAGTTATCATCAAAGAACGGTTACTTACAAGGTGATTATAATGAGGTTTGACGCTGGCAAATTTGAATATTGTACAATTTGTGGCATCAGGAAAAGTTGTGGCTCTCCTAGTTGCCTAACAAAAATGTAGCCTGTCAGAAGGTGTAAGCAGAGACCAGCTCTGAATTCACAAGCATGTCATCTCATTCTGGGAAAGTTACTGTGTTTCTCAGAAGACTAAATTGTGTTTCTTCTAGGGAAATGCCCCAGGGCAGGAAGATCTAACTGAGAGCAAAGACATGCCCTGTAGCTGCTCAGCACCCACAAAATATCTTTCTGCTTCCAGCTGGGCAAGAAAGCATAATCTCTTCTGAGAAGTATAAAAAGTTCAATAACTAAGTGATACAGCTTATCTAGAGGTCTTTCGCATCTTCAAAAAATCTCCAGAAATAGAAAGACCTATGGGTAAATTTTACCTCAATGCCTGAGAATACTTCAGGAACAAGAGTTAGCAGTTCCTTTAGCTGATAATGAAATGAGGGTAAGAAAAACTAAGGGGACCCTTGTTCTCCACTGTTCAGTCAGGCATGCAAAGTGGCAGAGCTTAGAGCCTTCTGTTTTTTTTAATGTTTTTTTT
>NW_023237677.1:0-1113 GCF_002007445.2 Ailuropoda melanoleuca | reverse complement strand
GAAGAGTGCTGTCTAAACATCCCCTCACTCCAAGGCATGGGTGCAAAAGAGCACTCCAACATCCAGAAAATTGGTTTATGAGAGATGAAATTAGCCCTGAAGGCACAAGTAAATTGCAGAAATCAGTGAATCAGATTTCATAACACCTACCCCTGCTAAACTGCTTCTCAAATTCCATCTGTGGCATCATGGGGAGTACCTTCTGTCCAGCTAAGAAATATTTGGGGCTCAGTTTGATGGGTGAAACTATATGATATGTGGGACTCTGTAGCTACAGCACAACAGTCTTAGTCTTGGGTGGACCAGGAGGAGGATAATGAAAGAAAATTCTCCCAAAGGGTAGAACTTTCATCAGGGTACCTGGTTTTTCATTTTTACCTGAAAAGAGAGATGACCAAAGGCCCATTTCTACATTGATTTACAGCTGGTGGCTAAAGTTAGGCTGGGTGTTCAAGAACTTGGAATGAACATGATTGGAAAATTGGTGACAAAGAGGTCTTATGTAGCCCGTACAGATTACTAATACAACCTTCCAAGTGGTCCTCCTATGTACAGTTTCATCCCATTCTAATCCAGTCTCTAAAAATTAGCCTTAAAAGATTTTAAAACTTCTGATTATTTCACTGCTCTTCTTGAAATACTAAAAAGGCCTCCCATCTCTTTCTTCCCAAACTCTTTAACATAGCTTACATATTCTAACCACTTACTCTCCGACTCCAGTTTCTCTGTCGTCTTCCATATTATTACTTTCCATGGAAGGGGTGGGGGGAGGCTATCATCTCCATTTATTCATGATTATCCTTTCTTCTTGAAATCCCCTTGGTACATGCCATCTTTAAATCACTTAAATACCAGTTTAGACATTATTTCCTCTGGGAAGATAATTTGATCCATCTTCCCATCTTCAGATAGACATGCCTTTTACATGTATTTATACCGTAGACTATATTTCTACATAACCATTCAAGTCTTATTCACACCTCAGATTCTAGACTCAATTCTACAAGCAATAAAAAAGGGTGGAGATATTTGCCCCTACAATCACTTCTGTTTCTTCTTCCTATAATTAACTTCTTTCCAGAACAACTCAGAATTGCAGTGACATTTTTTTTT
>NW_023237676.1:0-1112 GCF_002007445.2 Ailuropoda melanoleuca | reverse complement strand
AGAAACCAGGGATGTACTGTATGGTGACTAACATAATATAATAAAAAAAATTAAAATAAAAAAATAAAAAATAAAATAAAAATTTGATCCTTCCTACCAAAGAAGTGGAGTTTTTATACAAACTGGCTGTTGGCCATTGAGTTCTTTTATGGACGTATAAATGTATTTCTGGGGAACATATGAAAGTTTATGAAGTCATATTGGACTCTCTCAATTGCTTTAAAATTTTTTATTGAGGTACAATTGACATGTAACATACATTAGCTTCAGGTGTACAACATAATGATTCCGTATTTGCATATATTCCAAAATGATCACCATACCTGTCACCATGCATCATCACAAAGTTTTTATTGTGATGAGGGCTTTTAAACTCTACTCTTCTGGCAGCTTTCTGATCTATGACTTGCTGTTATTAACTGTAATCACCACTTTGTACATTCTATCTCAAGCATTGCTTTTTTTCTTTTTCTTTTTCTTACTGAAAGATTAGAGCAGGCACTTCAATATTCTTCATATGTTGGTCCCTGCTTTACATGAAAAAGAAAGTTTTTCATCCTTAGTGGGGATCAGTCATCCTTTATACATGTTTCTGCCTTGTTTTCATATCTCTGTTATTCCTTGGCGCACTTTTTAGCCTTTTGTGATTAGGTCTTTTTCTGAAGGTCACAGCACGTTTGGCCATCACCTGGAAGGCATTTTTCTTTGCCATTTGACTAAAGATCACCTTTTCATTCGATAAGCCTATTTGAATCTCTAGATCTTTATGTAAGATGAAATTACGCCTTAGTTACCTCTTCCTCCCCACGTCATAAATGCCCTTCTGATATGTCCTTTTATTTCCGAGTCTTTGGCAATTTCATCTTGAATCAGATTAGTGACCCATGTTGGTGTCATTAAGTTAATGCTCTTGTAAGTCTTCATATAAGTCAGTTGCACATTTTCATTCCATTTTGTTGTTTTCATTCAATACAGTTGTTTAGAAACAATAGACTTAACCTTATGTTATTCTCACTGACATTGTTTGTTCCATAAGTTCTTTTCTTTTACAACTTTCTCTTCCATTTTATGCATGTGTACATATACATGTTCATACAAATGCTTCAATAAGA
>NW_023237675.1:0-1112 GCF_002007445.2 Ailuropoda melanoleuca | reverse complement strand
TTAGGAAGAGCAAATTAGCTTAAATTTAGAGCCGGAGAGATGTCATGATGACTCAGAAAAACACCTGGAGTTTGAACGGTGGTTTGCTAAGTAATTCTTCATTAACCTAGGTTTTCTTACACATTTATGAGCTACTTTTCAATTGAAAGTAATTCAATCCAATCCAGCAAGTGTTTATTGAGTCCCACTTAAATGAAAACCATTGTTACTTTGCTCTTATGGTTCTTGCCCTCAAGGTTTATAATCTAGAAAAAGAAATAAGCAAGCACATAATTCAGAAATCAAGGCAGAATATGCCAAATGACTTAGAAGAGTTCCCCAGCAAAGTGCATTAGAGACGCTTATTCAAATGGAAGGGAGCAGCTTGGGTTTCAATAGAGAGTGATAATGCGTATCTTGGAGGGGTTATTGTCAGGATTAAGTAAAGTAATCCACAGAGAGCAATTGGGACACACTAAGTCTCAATAAATATTGCCATCACTGTTTTTATTCCTATAGCTGTTGCTACTTCTATTTCTACCAACATAGTTTATTTATATAAGGGTAATCACATTTGCTCACTTAATCTGCATTTGTGATTCTGGTTTTCTTGAATTCACTGGATCAGAGAACTGATCAAATCAAGTACACTGGCTGCCAATTAATACATAAGGATAGCATGGCAGATTTTAAAGGCCTCCAGTGGAAGAGTGGTAGCTGGTTATCGCTGTCACTACCCCTCCCTGCAGTCCACAAACGCTCTTTAGCGTTGCTGGGATTTCCAAGAGGAGAAACTCATCTGGGGATGAAAGTAGCTTCTTTGGTTCCCCTAGAGACGGGGCCATCGCAATCACCTTGCCTCTCTCCCCAAGTTCAGGTACTTCATTGTAGACTCCACTAGTATGCAAATCCAGGGATCCCAAAGTCTCTGTGAAGAGCTGTTGCTCAGTCACAAAAGGGTTACACCATTGGCCATTAGAAGACTATCTGCTTTGTCTAAAATACCCAGCCTAAGTGACCATGAAGATCACTCTTTGATTTTTTAATTATTCCAACTATAGCTGAAATGTGCTTTTTCTCTTTCATCTGTTAAACCCTTTGTGTGTGTGTGTGTGTGTGTGTGTGTGTGTGTG
>NW_023237674.1:0-1112 GCF_002007445.2 Ailuropoda melanoleuca | reverse complement strand
TTGTTCATCCTCATAGTCATTTGGGAAATGAAAATTAAATCATAAGGAGATACCATTATCTCATTATGCCAAATAGAAAGGATACTTTTTCAAAAACTGAAGTTACCAAGTGAAGAGGCTATGGAGAAAATGAATGCTTATAAATTCTGGAGGGAGAATAAATTATCTTAACCACTTTGGAAACTGGTTGGCAGTTTGTACTAAAAATAAATGTACTCAATACTGTTTAAAACAGAAGTTTTATTCCTAGGTATAGACCCAAATAAATGTATAAATTTGTTCACTGAAAGACACTTACTATACACACACACACATGCATGTCTGTGTGTGTGTGTATATATATATATATTATAATATGTTATATATTTGTAATATATATGTTATGTATATTTATATCTATATATGTATTATATGTATATCAACATTATAATATCTCCCAATGAAACTATCAAATTAGGAAAAATAAATAGGTGCCTCATATTCATAAATGTAGAAGTATATGGTAATGTGACTGAGTGAACTGATGGTACATGTAAAAACAAAGTGAATCTTGCAAACGTAATGTTGAGATACCAAATAGTATATAGATACAAAATAGCATATGCCACATTATTCAATTATTTAAATTTCAAACCCAAGCAAACATGACTTATAGCTTCAATAATCAAAGTCATGTTTGAGGGGATAGTGATGTGGATGAGCCACATGGGGAACTTTTAACTTGGTAGATATATTCCCTCTTAACTCTGTGTGCTGCTTACAGGAGTCTTTCCACTTTAAAAATTCATTGAGCTATACACGTATGAGTTTTATGTTTTTCTGTATGTATGCTATAATTCATGAAAAAAATGTAAAAAGTCAAACCATAAATGACAACCAAAGGTTTTGTTTTTTATGTTGGAAAATGGCCAAGCCCTTAATATATGAAGAGCTCCCAAAAATCAAGAAGAAAAAGACTTAGAAGCTAATAGTGAAATGGGCAGCAGCATCTTCAAATATAGACAGATATTTCACAAATGGACAAATCACCTTTAAATATATTTTTAAAATATCAGTCTAATTCATAATAATAAAAATGCAAAATAAAATGACAATAAGACACTATTTGTCAA
>NW_023237673.1:0-1112 GCF_002007445.2 Ailuropoda melanoleuca | reverse complement strand
TCCCAGAACGCCAGGATCACGCCCTGAGCTGAAGGCAGACGCTTAACCGCTGTGCCACCCAGGCGCCCCCAGAAAGATATTTCTAAGGTTGATGTCCAAGAGTTTATTGCCTATGTTTTCTTTTAGGAATATTATGGTTTCAGGCCTTTCATTTAAATCTTTAATCCATTTTGAATTTATTTTTCAAGTGATCCAGCTTTTGCATATAGCTGTTCAGTTTTCCTAATACCATTTATAGAAGAGACTGTCCTTTCTCCATCATATATTCTTGCCCCCTTTGCCATAGATTAATTGACCATATAAATATGGGTTTCTTTCTGGGGTCTCTATTCTGTTTCATTGTTTTATGTGTTTATTTTTGTGACAGTACCATACTGTTTTGATTACAATAGCTCTGTAGTATAGTTTGAAATCTGGTATCATGGTACCTCCAGCTTTCTTCTTTCTCAAGATTGCTTTGGCTATTAGGGGTCTTTTGTGGTTCCATGGAAATTTTAGGATTATTTGTTCTAGTTCTGTGAAAAATATTATTGGTATTTTTTTAGGGATTGCATTGAATCTGAAGATTGCTTCGAGTGCCAGTACATTTTAACAATATTAATTCTTACAGTTCTTCAGCATGGTATATCTTTCATTTTATTGTGTAACTTTGTTTTTTTGTAATGGTTATTTATTAATGTGTGGAAGTATATTTTTCTTGTAGGATACATGATGACTTGGTTGGTGGCATCAATTTAATTGTATCCATTTATTGTACTATTTTATTTTCTTGTACTATGTTGATAGTGATACTTTAATAAATATATTTTATGAGAATATATCTGTTTTTATAAATAACAGATTTATTATATATTTTATATTATATAGAGTTATACTTTTTATAACCCTTTTATACTTTTTTATAAAGATTTTATTTATTTGTCAGAGAGAGCAAGAGAGAGCACAAGCAGAGGGAGTCACAGGCAGAAGAGAGGCAGGCTCCCTGCTGAGCAAGGAGCCCCATGGGAGACTCGATCCAAGGACCCTGGGATCATGACCTAAGCCAAAGTCAGACGCTTAACTGACTGAGCCACCCAGGCATCCAATTTTTACTTTTTAAAAACACTTCCTTA
>NW_023237672.1:0-1112 GCF_002007445.2 Ailuropoda melanoleuca | reverse complement strand
TTTAAAAAAAAAAAAAAAAAAAAAAAAAAAGAGGACTCTCATTAAAGATAATTACTAGGTATTTGCAAACTTAACACCAATTTTTTTCCTATTGAGACTAATAATGCAATGAATATATCCTTACAAATAGCTTTCCTTTTAAGTTGAATCCATTCCTTGAAATAGTCCTAGGGTCAATATTTCTGGGTCAAAGAGTAGGAATGTTTCTATGGCTCCTGATACATATATGTAAAAAGAGATCTCACACTGCTTTCTGAAAGAATTGTACCAAATGATAGTACCACTGACTCCGTCTGAGCTTATTCATTTTTCTAGAAGGTCACCATCACTGGCCATTACCAGTTGGTGTTATACAGTACCTCAGTTGCAAGGTATGATTTTATATTCTTGTCTAATCTCTAGTGGGAACAGAATCCCCACCTTAACTGCTCTTCCTGCTCAAACCTATCTCTGGTTGTTTGCTCCATCATTTTTCCAAATGAGTTTTTGAGACAATTTTGGTAATTTCCAGGGCAAGAATCCTATAATTATTCTTATTGGAATTGTGTATCCATACATTAAAATTAAGATCCATGGATTAACTTTAAAAATAGACATATAGAAAACTTCTGTGTTCCCATTCAAAAATACCCACCATTTATGCTGCCCATTTTTTACCTACCACTCCCCCTTACCATGTTGACATGATAAGCCATGGTGACAGTTGTAAGAGTGTGACAGAGAAAGCCAGGGCTCTCCAATACATGTGTTTCTCCTCTCCTTTCTGGACCCTTCCAAGAAGACTCTACACTCCACTCTGTGCCCTTGCAGCTAGGGGCAGGCATGTGCTGGAGTTCTGAGCAGTGGAATATGGGAGAAAGTGTGTCCCACATGCAAGCCTGACCTCTAACACACTCACTTCCCCACTCTCCCAGCCAGATGCAGAGGATTGGGGGTGGACATCAGAAACCCTGGAAGTGGGCAGAACCACTGGGTAGAAGCCCAGTTCCCTAATTACCATGGAGAAGACCAACCTGCCAATACTCTGTTGGATCATGATATGCAGGAAATAAAATTTTTATTGTGTCAACGCAGCGAGATTTGGATCTTGTTTGGTAGCATCAAGTAACTTA
>NW_023237671.1:0-1112 GCF_002007445.2 Ailuropoda melanoleuca | reverse complement strand
TTCTCCACATCCTCACCAACACTTGTTGTTTCCTGTCTTGTTAATTTTTGCCATTCTAACTGGTGTAAGGTAGTATCTTATTTTGGTTTTGATTTGTATTTCTCTGATAGCTAGTGATGTGGAGCATTTTCTTCATGTGTCTGTTAGCCATTTGTATATCTTCTTTGGAGAAGTGTCTGTTCATGTCTTCTGTCCATTTCTTGACTGTATTATTTGTTTTTTTGGGAGTTGAGTTTGATAAGTCCTTTATAGATCTTAGATAGCAGACCTTTATCTGTAATGTCATTTGCAAATATCTTTTGCCATTCTGTGGGTTACCTCTTAGTTTTGTTGACTGAAAGTTTCCTTTGCTGAGCAGAAGCTTTCTATCTTGATGATGTCCCAAAAGTCATTTTCGCTTTCATTTCCCTTGCCTTTGGAGACATGTCTTGAACGAAGTTGCTGTGGCCAGTGTCGAAGAGATTGCTGCCTATGTTCTCCTCTATGATTTTGATGCATTCCTGTCTCACATTTAGGTCTTGCATCCATTTTGAGTTTTTCTTTCTGTATGGTGTAAGAAAATGGTCCAGTTTCATTGTTCTGCATGTGGCTGTCCAATTTTCCTAGCACCATTTACTGAAGAGGCTGTCTTTTTTTCCTTTTGGATATTTTTACCTGATTTATCAAAGATTAGTTGACCATAGGGTTGAGAGTCCATTTCTGCAGCCTCTATTCTGTTACATTGATCTATGTGTCCTTTTTTGTGCCTAGTACCATGCTGTCTTGATGACTAGAGCTTTGTAATAGAGCTTGAAATCTGGAATTGTGATGCCTCCAGCTTTGTTTTTCTTTTTCAACATTCACTGGTGATTTGGGATCTTTTCTGGTTCCATACAAATTTTAGGATTGTTTGTTCCAGATCTTTGAAAAATGTCGATGGTCTTTTGATAGGAATTGCATTGAATGTGTAGATTGCTCTGTTCAACATAGACATCTTAACAATGTTTATTCTTCTGATTCATGAGCATGGAATGTTTTTCATCTCTTTATGTTCTTTCTCAATTTCTTTCATAAGTGTTCTGTAGTTTCTAGAGTATAGCTCCTTTACCTCTTTGGTTAGGTTTATTCCTAGG
>NW_023237670.1:0-1371 GCF_002007445.2 Ailuropoda melanoleuca | reverse complement strand
GGCTGGATCCTCCCCAGGCCCCTACACCCAATGTGGAATTGGGGTCCCCAGTGAAAATGCTGCTGTTCGCTCTATGTGTTTTCCTGGACACTCTGCTTTATTACAAATGAGAAGGGCGCTGAGTCCTCGGAAATCCTGAACCTTTCATTCATGCTCCATTACTCATGAGAGATGATGATCGTTGATATTTCCCTGCAGTGTGTGGGGTCTCAGAGACCACTATGGGGCACTCTCGTCAGGCTTCCGCGACCACTTTCCCTCATGTTTCCCTATTCACGAAGGGTGATGATAGTGCTAAGACGGTCCCTGTACGGTGTTGTTTCTGACGGACGTGTTTTGGGCCTTTTCGTTCCATTGCCGCCAGCAGTTTTGACAGGATTTACCCAGGGAGCAAGCATTTCGTTGGAAGCGGGTTTTGGCCGAATTGTCTTTCTCAGTGCTGTGTTCGTCGTGTTTCACTCACGGTACCAAAGCCCCTTGATTCCTGTTCCACCTTCCATAAGGCCGTCGTGACTTCAAGGGCTTTCCCCTCACACTTTGTTTCTTGGTTCTAAGGGCTGGATCCTCCCCAGGCCCCTACACCCAATGTGGAATCGGGGTCCCCAGTGAAAAGGCTGCTGTTCGCTGGAGGTGTTTCCCTGGACGCTCTGCTTTATTACCAATGAGAAGGGCGCTGAGTCCTCGAAAATCCTGAACCTTTTCATTCATGCTCCCTTACTCACGAGAGATGATGATCGTTGATATTTCCCTGGACTGTGTGGTGTCTCAGAGACCACTGTGGGGCACTCTCGTCAGGCTTCCGCGACCACTTTCCCTCATGTTTCCCTATTCACGAAGGGTGATGATAGTGCTAAGACGGTCCCTGTACGGTGTTGTTTCTGACGGACGTGTTTTGGGCCTTTTCGTTCCATTGCCGCCAGCAGTTTTGACAGGATTTCCCCAGGGAGCAAGCTTTTCGTTGGAAGCGGGTTTGGCCGAATTGTCTTCNAGCGGGTTTTGGCCGAATTGTCTTTCTCAAAAGTGCTGTGTTCTCGTGTTTCACTCACGGTACCAAAGCACCTTGATTCCTGTTCCGCCTTCCATAAGGCCGTCGTGACTTCAAGGGCTTTCCCCTCACACTTTGTTTCTTGGTTCTAAGGGCTGGATCCTCCCAGGCCCCTACACCCAATGTGGAATCGGGTCCCCAGTGAAATTGCTGCTGTTCGCTGGAGGTGTTTCCTGGACGCTCTACTTTATTACCAATGAGAAGGGCGCTGAGACCAAGAAATTCTGAACCTTTTCATTCATGCTCCCTTACTCTCGTGAGATGATGATCGTTGATATTTCCCTGGACTGTGTGGGGTCTCAGAGACCACTATGGGGCACTCTCGT
>NW_023237669.1:0-1112 GCF_002007445.2 Ailuropoda melanoleuca | reverse complement strand
AGGTTGGCTGCTCTAAGCTGTGTCTGTCAGGAGTCATTTGGCTCTGCTCCATATCTCATCTTCCCAGAAGTACAAGACTAACCAAGACATGTTCCTGTCATGGTGAATGTGGAGTAGAGCAAACCCAATTGAACAAACACTTTTTAAGTCTTCAGTTATGTCACACCTACTAACATGCCATTGACCAAAGCAAATTGTATGGGCAAAGTCACATAAGGAAGAGAAGAAACTGTAAATTCACATAGCAAAGGGTGTGGTTACAAAGACAGAGGTAGAACTGGGGGTCCACAGTAATCTACATCATGCCCCATTTTAATTGTCATTATTTCCAATCTTTTTATCAATCCCCTGAGTCTCAATATATGTACTTTTAAGAGTAGGCCTATTTGTGCCAGTAAATGTGGTAATAAAATAATGACCCAGTGTTCAGACACTAGGCCTTATTAATATTTGATGCAGGTGCTAAAGATCTACCAATCAACTTTTAATTTATAAATAGGACAGATTTGTTCCTGATACTGCTGTGTAATTTCACTCAATTTTCAGAATAGATAGTGCTTTACTCCTACACAAGAGATATAATTATGACCATTTTTTAAAAACTTTGATTGCACATTTTGCCTTCTCAAATCAGTCACTTCCTACAAATGGGAAGATTAGGAATGGCCAGAATATACAATACTAATCAAACACATAATGAAAGTGTACAGTGTTTCATGTAAAATGTTCCTTTATTAAATATAGGAGGTTGACAAAACACATAGCAATGAAAGGGGGCAGGAAATGAAATCCCTTTTGAATGATTTGTAAGACACAGTTATGCCATATAATCATGACTGTGACTCAATGTGCCTAAATATTAATTATATTAAGACAATTAAGACAGAATGGCTTATTTCTTTCTAGACTTAGGTTCTTTTGTTATTGGGATTCTGGATTATCCAAGTTGAAATTGTCATCTGTTGTCCTGAATTTTGTAGTTGGAAAAAAACATTTAGTTAAGCCCATTCCCAGTCTAGTGGTCCCTGTAAGCAATCAGGCATGCACCTGGTAACACCACTGCCCATCTGCCCAAGCAAGAGCAATGGAAAGACTGCAATCAGCAACCTATG
>NW_023237668.1:396-581 GCF_002007445.2 Ailuropoda melanoleuca | reverse complement strand
AAAAAAAAAAAGAATAGAAAAGTCTAAAGTTTTTATATTCTCACCTCAAGAAGCTGGAACAGCAACAGAGGGACAAGCCTAATCCCCGCACGAGGATGCAGTTGACCAAGATTAGAGCAGAAATCAATGAATTAGAAACCAGAACTACAGTAGAGCAGATCAACAGGACTAGAAGCTGGTTCTTT
>NW_023237668.1:0-248 GCF_002007445.2 Ailuropoda melanoleuca | reverse complement strand
TATTAGAAATTTTTATCAACAGCTATATGCCAATAAACTAAGCAATCTGGAAGAGATGGAGGCCTTCTTGGAAACCTAAACTACCAAGACTGAAACAGGAAGAAATTCATTTCTTACAAGCCAATTAATTATGAAGAGATTGAGTCAGTGATAAACAACCTTCCAAATAAAAAAAATTCCAGGCCCGGACGGTTTTCCTGGGGAATTCTATCAAACATTCAAAGAAGAAATAATACCTACTCTCCTAA
>NW_023237667.1:0-3279 GCF_002007445.2 Ailuropoda melanoleuca | reverse complement strand
AATATACTATCACCCTCAAATTAAAGATTAACTAACAAGGAAGGCTATAACAAGGATCAAAAACTATCTTAAATTTATTAAAATCATCATAACATGACAAACTCCACACTTACAAGGTCAACATGTGAGGAATAAATAAGAAAATTTCATATATCTGTGTACATGTTACAAAATGGAGAAAAATCAACATATCCTAGAAATTGGTGCTATAATTGCAGGTTTAATTTTACCAGTGGTTATATTTCTCATAGTTTCCTGTGTTGGAGTTGATGGCATGGGAATGAATGACCACAGAATTAGTAATTATCCTATAATTTAAAAAGCGTGGTCAAATTTGTTTCTGTTAGCATTAAGTTTTCCACTTGCATAAAAACTTACTACACAAAAGATTGGGGGAAAATGGATCAATCTTATGTTTCGTAGTGTTAGAAGTTGATGAAGCCAATGATATCATTAAACTCACTATCTTTATGAAAAAAAGAAAAATGATGGCTAATTTATATCTCTAAATAGCTACATTCATTAAACTCTGCTCTCTTGAGATTTGGGAGAATACAATAAAAATGTTTTTGAATTTGAATTTTGCACAAAACTGATTAAGATTATTCTGGCCATTGTGTTTATTGACAAACACAGAGTGGTCAAAAATAAAAAGATGGGAGTCCCCCATTTGTTTTTGCACCTACAGTTAACTCATGCTCCCATATAGTTGTGTAACTTTCCCTTGATCCTAATTCCTCAGGGCTGGAAAATTGCAGCTACTTCCTTATACCTATGACTTTGCCAAGTACAGAGAAGGAACCCAATGAGAATTTGTTGATGAAGCTGGATACATCTATGTGTGTTGAACGTAAAGTTTTAGAGCACTGATTTAGTGGCTAAGCACTGGGAAGGAATGTAGGTAAGGAGACCTGGATTCACTATCACAGAGAATAATCACTAGGCCATCTTCTCACTCAGATGTGCCCTGGTTTCCTTAAAGCAAATGAAGGTGAACATGGGCGATGTTGGAGAAGAGGGGAAATGAGGTGATTTCTAGAACTTTTGCCACCTCATCTCTCTGGTCCTGAGGCTCCTTGTCTGCAACATGCTGGTCCATGTTGCCTTTCAGTGAGGGCAGGTGGNGAAGGTGAACATGGGCGATGTTGGAGAAGAGGGGAAATGAGGTGATTTCTAGAACTTTTGCCACCTCATCTCTCTGGTCCTGAGGCTCCTTGTCTGCAACATGCTGGTCCATGTTGCCTTTCAGTGAGGGCAGGTGGGTGGTGATGGTCTCTCCCTTCTGGGGAAACTTGGAGGTGCACAGTCAGTGCCAGGATGGAACAGCTGTGTGTGGGTGCGNCTCCCATATAGTTGTGTAACTTTCCCTTGATCCTAATTCCTCAGGGCTGGAAAATTGCAGCTACTTCCTTATACCTATGACTTTGCCAAGTACAGAGAAGGAACCCAATGAGAATTTGTTGATGAAGCTGGATACATCTATGTGTGTTGAACGTAAAGTTTTAGAGCACTGATTTAGTGGCTAAGCACTGGGAAGGAATGTAGGTAAGGAGACCTGGATTCACTATCACAGAGAATAATCACTAGGCCATCTTCTCACTCAGATGTGCCCTGGTTTCCTTAAAGCAAATGAAGGTGAACATGGGCGATGTTGGAGAAGAGGGGAAATGAGGTGATTTCTAGAACTTTTGCCACCTCATCTCTCTGGTCCTGAGGCTCCTTGTCTGCAACATGCTGGTCCATGTTGCCTTTCAGTGAGGGCAGGTGGGTGGTGATGGTCTCTCCCTTCTGGGGAAACTTGGAGGTGCACAGTCAGTGCCAGGATGGAACAGCTGTGTGCAGGTGCATACATCTTCTTCCTACCTACTGGGCCCAGGAAGACAAGGGAGGACAGAGGCTCTGAGAGGGCCAAATTGTCCCCCATCTAGAGATGTTTGAAAAGCCAAGCACCTTGAAGAACAAGGAACCTGGTTAAAAGTTCACGGCCTAGTACTGTATGGTGACTAACATAATATAATAAAAAAACATTAAAAAAAAAAAGTTCATGGCCTTCAACTACGAGGAAGGAAGAGGCACTTCATTCTCTAATTTTTAACAGGAAGACCAGCCCCTCAAAGGGTGGACTTAACCACTGTGAACACAACTAGTTCTTTAGGTATTGGAGTGATGATCTCTTTTGAACTTGAAAGTAATAATTGTTTTTCTTAATTCCAAACGTAATATATAGTGACTGCAAACATTTTATACAATACAAAGAAATAAAAAGAAGATAAAAATCACTTGGACTCAGCCAGAAATTATAACATATTTAATCTTTTGGAATATGCCTTTTTTTTTACATAAATAAATGAATAAATACTTGAAAGTAAGATCATAATGTACGTATTGTTTATAACCTTATTTTTCCCTCTTAATGTATTATGATTACTATTCCATATCCTTAAATAATTCTTTTTTTTAAAAAAAATATTTTATTTATTTATTTGACAGAAAGAGAGGGAGAGAGAGAGAGCACAAGCAGGGGGAGCAGCAGAGGGAGAGGGAGAAGCAGGCTCTCCACTGAGCAGGGAGCCCGACGTGGGGCTCGATCCTGAAATGCTGGGATCATGACCTGAGCCCAACCAGGCGCCCCTCCTTAAATTATTCCTAATGACTGCACAGCATAGCTGTGCTTGTCTAAACTCTATTTTTGACCATTTGGGTTGTTTATAGTTTTAGAATGAAAAATAATGCAATGGGTGAATCCCCTTGTCAATAAATCCTATGTGCCTGTCTGAATATTTCCTTATGGTACCTTTTCTAAAGTAATCATTTTTTTAAAAAAATTTATAATCAGACAAAAACACTTTAAAAAATCTTTAATAAGAAACTCTGAAACTTAATGAAAAAATAAAATGCTCATGTTATTATATATATAAATACATATTTTACATATAAATATGCATGTTTTTACATATATATAAAAGAATCTTTAAAATATTATTTTTTAAAATGCCATTGACCACACCATGCATATACGGACACACAGTAGAAAGGGCTTTAATAAATTTAAGAACACTGCAGGCCTATCTTAAGAGCATTAGTGACAGAATTTCCCACCCTTAACCTTCCTGCACCGTCACCAGTGGATTGTGACCAGACAAGTCTGAGAAAGAACACCTCATTTTAAACAGCATCACCTGAGGCTAGCTTGCCCTGGAGAGTGGCAGATTTGTGAGAGGGAGAATAATGAAGAAGTCCAATTTGATAAAATGTCCCATTCCTTACTTCACCTTTTTT
>NW_023237666.1:0-1112 GCF_002007445.2 Ailuropoda melanoleuca | reverse complement strand
GTAGCTGTGTTTTCTTTTGGATCTTTTTTACTCTGAGAGATTTGAACAAGCTCCAAGCATTCATCATTGTTTTGTGGTGGGTTTTTGTTTTTTTTTTAACCACCCTGCATGAAACCAATTATTTTCAGAAACTGGCCCATTTTGGACCTGGGATGGCTCTAAGTCCAGGTTGTCACTTGAGGGCAACCCTGAGTAACCAAGTATTCCCTACTCATCTCTTGCCTCCCTCCCACCTCCTCACCCTCCTCTGTTTACCTGGTTATTGCTGTGTTAGGTGTGAAGTTTGGTCGGCTCTGGTCTGTGGCACATGGTACACAGGATGACTTGGGGTGGTGGAGCTTGTTTTTCTTACTTTGGTACGTGCTTAACAACAAAAACAACCCCAGAAACACAAAGAATCCCTGTCGCAAAGGCTGTGAGAGGTATGGTGATGTGAGCCTGATTGCCCTGTTATAAGATCATTTTTTCCCACTTTCTATTATTATTATATGACACTTAGAGGCACTTCAGTGTTTTATAAATATAAGTGCAGATTATTTTCCACATTTGAAGTAGGAAGTGATCACCCCTAGAAGTAGTCAGATGACAATTCAATATGCCATTGTTTCAACAGTGACTAACAAGCTCCAAGTCATTCTGGTGTGTGTCCAACGGTGTGTTGGACCGTTTGCTTCGACATTTCTGCTTTCAGCCTGGCAGGGTGTTACCTAAGATCTCCATGACTTTGGTTGAGAGGCACTTAAGCACCTAAAACTTGAATAAAGTGATCTTGGATGGTGGGTTGAAGCATTTTCTATTTTCACACTTCTAAGTAGGTTCAACATTCCCTCAGATTATTCAGTGAGAGCGTGCTGATTGCCTCTTGCTGGGTGTTCAGAGGCTAAAAGTAACGGTAAGCTGTGTGTTAGGGGCTGGCATTAGCTAACTTCCTCCAAGTCTTTGTTCTGCTGTTATCTCAGGACCATCCTTAGCACCCTCTCAAGTATTTCAGCGACCTGCCCCTACTCGCTGCTCTCCCACTCATTACTACCGTGCTTGTTTCTTCACGTAGCACAGATCACCTCTTTTTTTTTTTTTAAAGATTTGTTTGTTTGAGAGAGAGAATGCATGTG
>NW_023237665.1:0-1112 GCF_002007445.2 Ailuropoda melanoleuca | reverse complement strand
TTTTAGAGGAGGTCATGAGGTTGGGGTGCTCATGATGGGATTTGTGCACTTATAAGAGAGCCAGGGAGCTTGCTCCCTCTCTCTCTCTGCCATGTGACAACACCATGAGAAGGTGGCCATCTGTAAGCCAAGAAGAGAACCCTCACCAGGGAACTAGCTCTGGTGTCACCTTGGTCAGGGACTCCTAATCTCTGGAACTGTGAGAAATAAATGTTTGTTATTTAAGCTGCCCAGGCTATAAAATTTTGTTATGGGAGCCTGAGCAGATTAAGACAGAAAGTGCCCCATAAATGGAGAATTAATGAATAAACAATGGTAACAGGGAAATGGCAGCACAATAAGCCAAAAGCTTCCCTTGGGATTTGTCTCTGATCCCTGATTCACATAACGTGAAATAGCCTTTTCTCCTCTTTTTCCATTATGCAGGGTGCGAATCTGTTTTACGGCACCCCACAAAACACTTAGAAGGCTCCTTTGAGGTCAGAGCAAACTGTTTCATTTCACAGCCTGAAGCATTTTGCTTCTTTATCCTCCCTGACATGGTGGGTGTGAGTTTACACCTGGAAATAGGATCCACCTCCAGGAGGTATTGAAGGACAGGCCACATGAGGTTTTGTCCTTGGGAGAACAAATATATCGGGCAAATCTCCATTTATTTTCTGCTAGTCTCCATTAGGAAAAGCTGCAGGCAAGAAGGAGACTATGTACTTCTTTCACTCCCACACAGTGCCTTTCTTTACTTAAAGTTCTTTATTTCTTCCCATCCATTCATTGCTAGGTTACATTTTCCGGAACAATAGGCTGCCATTTAGCTTCTCTTTCGAAGCCTCACTGTGCCTCAACCCAAGGACTCACTGCCATGAAGTATTCTCACACAGTTTGGAGAGGCACGTGGCTCTCCCAAATGGACTTTGCTTTGCTCTGATCAACAGCAACCACAAAAGCCTCGTGTCAGAGATACAAGGCAACCTCTTTGTCTGAACCCACCCCCTCCTCTTTTGTTTTCTTCCAGAGCTCACTGTGCATTACGTTTTACATACTCTTCTCTGTGCCTCTGCAGATGTGAAACTTTAAATGCAGGGTATTTAAAAATAATAAGGAAAAAAAAAAAA
>NW_023237664.1:0-1112 GCF_002007445.2 Ailuropoda melanoleuca | reverse complement strand
TAATATTTGTCTGACGTCAATGTAAAAAACATGACCTTGTGTGAGGCTCTGAAAAAACTCATTTAATAATAATAATGATGATGTTAGCAATTGTCAACATTTACTGACCACTTACTATAAATCAGATGCTGCACTAATCCTATGTATTATTTATATTATCAAAACAACTCTAATGAAGTAGATACTGTTATCACCACTTTACAGAGGAGGGAGATAAGATTTAGAGACTGGAACACTGGTAATCCAAATCTAGGCAGGCTCTAATACATCAAACTATATATATGTCAAACACAATTATCACAACATTTTCCCAGATATATTCCCAGATATAGAATATTAACACAGAGCTGGAAAGTCCCAGAAATTAAGTGACTAACTGAAGGACTACCCCACCTCCCAATAAATAAAGTACATACGTATATGTATCTATTTATATTCGTATCTATATGTATCTTCTAGGAGTTCTGATGCCAAATACAGTAGGAACCTTTTGGAGCCAACAAATACAAAGCCCAAATTCCTGATTCCAACTTAAACACAATTTTTAACAAACGTAATTATTAATAAGTCAAAATCAACATCAAAATTACAGACTAAGGCTTTAGAACAGGCTTTTATTCTATTTGGAAGTGATTTAAGTTACTGTTATATCATTTATGCAAACTTTTCTGGTATAAGAAAGTTCTATCTTGGACATTACGTGAGGAAGAGTGTTTCTTGATCTACAAAAAGAACCTTCTTACAAAGTATTTTACTGTATTGACAACGCAAAGAGTATTCAGGGTATGAGTCCTGTTGTTTACTGTATAAGCTCAACAGTATAAGGTATAGTTAACTCACTAATATTTTGATATTATATACTTCAAGTCTTTTAAATTTTTTTAGAGTATTTTGTTTATGCTCTGAATGACTCGTCCTAGTAATGGCAACAATCAGAATTCACCTCCCTTGGATTCCTTTTATCATCCTGTTATCATCATTTTTGAGTCCTTCCCTCAAATACACAAAACACAAAAATCCACCAATAACTATGGGATGAATGAATCCCTAACTGGATGCCTGTGTGGTTAATAAAAATAGTCTCAGAAGTAATCACTGCCCTACTTCCCCTA
>NW_023237663.1:0-1112 GCF_002007445.2 Ailuropoda melanoleuca | reverse complement strand
TTTTTTTTTTTTTGCCTTTGCCTTTAAGTAAAAGGGACCTGAAATGAAACTTTATTTCAGATATTAGTCACCTCATAAACTTGAAGCTAACTAGAGGCATTCTCATTACATGAAGTAATTGTTTGATTGCAAAACTCAATTGTACTACAAACTCTGTCTGAGAATTCAGATTTGCAGTCATTGCTGATATTACTCATTCTTTCACCCAGTATATTGTAGACACATATAGCACTGACTATATGTCAGTGGGGAGAAGGATTCCTGGCCTCCGAGGAAGCCTGAACTCTCCAGCAAGTGGACTGACAACTCAGAAACTCCATGCTCCATCCTCAGTCGGTGCAGGACCCTTGAAGAAACTGAACTTCATCAAGAACAGCTGATATTAACAATGTCTTGAGTATCTGTTGTGAATACCGAGCCTGGAAGGCTCCTTAGTGGCATTTATTTACCTTGTTTAACCTCCCCAAGAAATCAACAAAGTAGCGTTACCTGCTTTCATGGAAGGAAACTAAGGCTCAGAGAGGATAAGTAACTTCTAAATCACTTAACCTTCTTGATGCATGAAGAAAAAAGGATTCTAAACCTGACCCAAACAAAAGACATTGGATAGACCACTCTGAAGCTCAAAGGACAGGTTAGCACTAGAGGTATAAATGAGGAAGGCGTCATTTTTATTGGCAGATGTTCAAAAATACACGGAATCTACCTTCTGACAATGGCAAAACTGTAGGGATGGAAAAAAGGTCAGTGCTTGCCAAGGACTGGAGGTGGAGGAGGGGTCGGACAACAAAGGGGTATAAAGGAGCTTTTTGGGGGTGGTGGAAATATTCTTTTTCTTGATTGTGGTGGTGGTAACAGGACTATATGTTTGTCAAAATTCATAGTACTGAACACTGATAGGTGAATTTTACTAGATGTAAATATCACCTCAGTAAACCTGACTTAAATAAAATCTAGGTGAACAGTGGGCAAGACTGTGAGAGAGAGCATGTCCTGTGAGAAGAGGACAACAAATGAGAAGCGGTCAGAACCCTGGGATAGCTAAACAGATGGGTAGAAAAAGAGGAGCCTGGGAATGACCCCTGAAAGGGGGAACCAGGGTGCTCCGACGT
>NW_023237662.1:0-1112 GCF_002007445.2 Ailuropoda melanoleuca | reverse complement strand
TAATTTAATTTAATGTAATTTAATCGTGGCTCACCTATAAATATATCCAATCCAGATGGGATGTAAAGTTATTATTAATATAATCTCAGAAGAGAGTTTGTGTGATTGCCTCATGGCCTACATTGTGGCTCAAGTCCGTTAAAGGTAAATTCTTGGTAATTGCAAAGTACTTTTGTAGATCAAATGTTAGACCCCTTTAATCAGTGTTTTCAAATTTATAGTCAAATAAACATCTACATGCTTCAAAAAATTGCATTGACCTTTACTTCCCTGCTAAAACCATGAACGCTTATTCCATTGATTCCTAAGGAAGAAGGGGATCCCTTTGGCCAGAGTCTGGGAAAGGACTTTTATTCGAGCAGTATGGCCTCCTCTGTCCACTGTGTACTCCAGGGAATCAGGGAATTAGCAAACCATAGTTACCAATTTTGTGTGCTGTGATGGAGACCCACTGTGCCTTTCGTTGCTGGGAGTGTATAGACTTCACCGAGGAGGCAAAAAACAGGGATTCAACCTCACCAATTTTACCCACCAACTGCAAGTGTAAAACCTATATTCATTCTTTCACTTATTCGTTCAACAACTATTCACTGAACACCTGCCATGTGCCAGGCATTTTGCTGGGTGCTGGAGACACAACAGGTGTGCTAGACATGGTCTCAGCCTTCCAGGTGCTTTAGTGAGGGACACAGACAAGTAAACAGGCCATTAGAATTCAGCATGTGAGGAGGAAATGCCACACGCTGTAGGCACACAACAGGAGAGCTTTGTGCCCGGGGTGGAGGTGTCAGCCATGATGCCCTGAAAACAGACAAGGCTGCACTTGAGATGGGAAGGAGAGAGAGCTTTCCTGGCAGACGAATGGCCTGTGCACAAGTCCAGGTAGGCCTGCATTGAAGGCTGTCTGTTTACCTGGAGTATGGTGGGTTGGCAGGAAGGGCAGGAAGAGACATAAGGCTGGAAAGGTCAGCGGGGGCCAGATCACAAGGTTTTTTGGAAATTACATGAAAAAATTTGGATTTTGCTTTACGGATATTTGAGGAGCATTAGGGAGACTAACTGGGTGGCTGTCCCTGTCATGCAGGCAATGGACACACTGTGGGCCAGAAGAC
>NW_023237661.1:0-1111 GCF_002007445.2 Ailuropoda melanoleuca | reverse complement strand
TTATTCTTGGCTCCCTTTCACACCGTGAGGCCAAACGCAACTGGCGATGATCCGAATAAAGGCAAGCAAGCTGCTAGCACAGGGAGAAACACCGTTGTTTGGCAGGCTGTCTGATCATGGCATAAGGAAGGTCTGTGGCAAGGAGGAGGCCGGCTGGTAGCAAAAGAGCAATATAGAAGGAGCTGAGATTGGCACATCCAGTTACTGAAATTGGTGCCTTTGGAAAAAATGAACAAGACGAGCCCAGAGACATGATTTAGGTCATTCCTTCAATATGCCCCAAGCCTCTGTCCTGTGTGAGGTACTGAGATATTGTGCTTAGCACTGGGGATACGGTAGTGACTCAGATTCTTTCACCAATCAAGCCAGTAGAAATATTCCTTCCCTCGGGCTCCAATAGTACTCTTTGGAGCACCAAACAGAACTTGGAATTTATCATAGTCAACCACATATAACAAGTGTTTGTATAAGTTTCCTACTCTTCAGAGCTATAGGTTTATTGAAGGCAGACAGTCTACCATTTATTTTTGCTCCCGCAACATAGAACCAAAAATAATATGTTGTTCGTAGTAAAAATATAATAAATATTTGTTGAATTAAACTATAGACACCAACTTCACGTGAGCCACATCATCATCTCTCTTCTGAGTCACTTCCAAGCCAGCTCCTAACTGGTTGCTGGACTTGAATTCTTGGCCCCTCCATTCATATTCCTCATGGGGCCAGAGTTCTGCATTAAAGGTAAAACTAACATGACTTTTTTGCCTTATATCCTTCAATGGACTCACAATAGAATCGAAATTCCTTCACATGATCTACAAAGTCTTGGATTTTCCAACCCATTCTTTACCACCAGCCACACTCCATGACTCCTTCCTCATTGCTGTCAAAGGTACAGCCAAGGGGCACCTGGGTGGCTCAATTGGTTAAGCATCTGCCTTCAGCTCAGGTCATGATCTCATGGGTTGTAAGATAGAGACCCCGATCCCAACCCGCATCACCCTCCCTCTTCAGTGAGGAGTCTGCTTTGCCCTCTCCCTCTGCCCCTCCCCACTGCTCATGCATACTCTCTCTCTAATAAATAAATTTTTTTAATCTTAAAAAAAAAAAA
>NW_023237660.1:0-1111 GCF_002007445.2 Ailuropoda melanoleuca | reverse complement strand
GGCTTTCTTCTTTCTCATGGTTTATGAAGCAATTAATACCCCCTTGAACCCTGAAGGTCATGGTGAGAGATGTTGAGGGGCTGTAAATTATGCTGAACTCCACCCTCTTGGCTGAAAGAACATGGAAAGAGAACTATACCATTTATATTGCTGTTGTTATCACCATGACTTCTGGGGGCTCTGCATGGAGCCATGGCAACCAATAGCCAAAGGGGGAGGGGAAATGGTGCCATGACCATGACATTGCCATAGAGGCGGCATCACCACACATTTCTCTTCACATTCAATTTCAATTATTTACGTAAAAATCAGAAAATACGTTTAACACAATAGATAATTCTGTTAAGCAGATGTAATCACTCATATCCTTCCATAGTATTTTTCAAATGTCAATAGTCTTCTACTTTATAAAGGAAATCTTGGGTATAAGATGTGTACCTTAAAACATGTGCTTCTGTGATATTTCTTTTAATTTCTTTTTCACCAAACAGCTTCAGAACCACCATTTATCATGGCTGTGAAAGAAGATGGTCTTTGGAGTAAGCCATTGAATAGCTTTGGCCCAGGAGAATTCTTATCCTCTGATATAGGAAATGTGTCAGGTAACCATCAAATCCTTGTGCACTTGGATGTCAGGTTTCCACATGTAAGACTCCTAAGCTCTTCAATATATCCAAAGAATTGAGTGTTTTGTTATAAGGTCAATAACGAAAGGAAAAAACATTGACTGAACTATACTACCAGTGATGCCATTAAGAAAATGCCAGTTCTCCAGTATGGGTGTTATTTATTATTTCAAATGTGAGGCTATTTATTGATTTATGTCCATTTTAGTAAGGCTTTGATATAGTTCTCCTGTATTTGAACCTGTCAATGTTATCTCGAGGTAACAACCTATCTTGTTCCACTAAAACAGCTACACTGAAGTTATTTACTATAGTTGCTCTAAGACTGAAGCAAGGAATGGTTGCATGAAGTTCTAAGTAAAGTGGAAGAAATAATTTCTTGACAAAGACGATTATTAAGTAATAAGTATGTGATTTTGCCTTGAAGACCTTAGGATGAAGGAAAGTCTTCATTGTGGGATGGTGTACTGGTGAGCTTGCCTGTA
>NW_023237659.1:0-3246 GCF_002007445.2 Ailuropoda melanoleuca | reverse complement strand
AAGGGATATAAATAATTTATTATCTGATTTTTGGATTCTTCACTAACATAAAATAATTGATTTTCAATTAGCCATGGACATTGTCTCACTACTGAAATAGGTAATTAGAATAACTTACATTAATTTTCAGCTGGAAATGTGTCCAAAGATAAGAAAATAAATATTCTAAATAAACCTTAGTTTATTTTCCATAGACTTAGGTCAGGAAAAGGAAATCAGGACCATCGTTAGCTGGAGCAGGCGGGAAGATGAGTGGACATGGTTTGGTTTGTTACAGTCCAGAATTCTTCTAGGGAATCCTCACCTACCCTGGGGTATCCCTGCACAATTGAGCCCGCTCTAGGTCTCATAGGTATTCTCAGAAGATCTGGGCCAAAGGCGATATCTAAAGCATAGCACAGATTTGTGAGAGAAACAATCACAATCTGATTGGTCTTCTGGCCTTCATTTCCTAATACCCCAAATGCTAAAGATAATTGATATGTGCTAATAGCACTCTCGTGTGACTGTGCTCTTTCTCTCTCTCTCTCCGCTCCCATTCCTTCCCTCCCTTCTTCCTTCTCTTTCTTTCCTTCCTTATTAAGAAGGAAGTTGACAAGAAGTACAACCCCACTTGGCACTGCATCCTGGGAAGACATTTTGGTAGTTATGTCACACATGAAACCAAACACTGTGTCTACTTCTTCCTGGGCCAAGTGGCCAGTCTCCTGTTCAAATCTGGTTAAAAGCATGGATTGTGCCATATACCCAGTGATCCATCCAAAAACAAGGATTCCAGCCTAGGTTCCAAATACCAGAGACTAAGTCTTCAGCCTTGCTTAAGGGAACATCTCAGTCTTTGAACTGTTATTGTAGTCTTACGTACTAATTTGCTGTGGTTATAAAACAGTTAGCAAAACAACTTACATTTGTATTTATTTTCTATTTCATTACTTCTCTGTTCCCAGAAACTTGGGAGATGGGGTCCAGCACCTACATAAAATGCCAGTAATTTCACAGAATGGTTGTGTATTCTTGGAGGAGAAAATTTCTTAGTAACTCTCTATTTCTTTTCTCTGTCCCAGATTTAACAAATATTTATTGGTTAATACTATATGTAAGATATAGAATTCAGTATTTAGACTCCCCCCCCGCCCCGCCAAAAGCAATAGGAAATTATTTTACATTATTACCTTGCCTCTTCCAAGCCCTAACAAGGTTTGATCCATTTCGATCCTGTTTGGTCCAAATTTGGGATGACTCCCAAATTTTTTCATACAGATCTCTTCAGGAATATTCTTTCTCTAGTCACTGTACAGTGCGTGGATAGCGTCCTCTTCAGCGTTCTTCCTTTCGTCCATTGATCACTAGCTAGAAGAGTACTTAGTTGCTATGTTTTCAAGCCATTGTTTTATTTTATATCTCTCTGAAATGAGTCCTTCCCTCTGTATATCTCTTTGGAGAGGAGAACAAATAACTCTTTTCTTATTTCCTACTTCTTTTGCCCTTATTGTTCAAGTTTTTCTAAACCCAACAGAGAAATGCAGAAATATGCATTTTATTCTTTGCTGATGATTTTCACATGTGCAGAAAAAGCCTCCTTTTGCATATAGCAACTGCTACTAGCTGTATGCTAACCGCTTGCAACGTGCTCGCTGCTCTCATGCTTTTAATTGTAAATATTTAAAATTTTCAGGAAATCAGATAAGTAGTAATCAGAGCTCTTAATAGCTACTAAGTCTGTCTGCTTTGTCCCATTGTGAACGTAAGGAAATTCATTAGTTTTCTAGCACATTTTTATTTAGTGATTTCCTCACATGACACTTGTCTTCAAATCCTCCCACGTTCCCTTTCAGCATCTGGCTCAGAAGGAGTCGTTATCCACTGGTCATGTAGAAAAGTTCAGTATTCAAGGCGAAATATATTTGCAATTTAGGAAAGTTTTCCCGAAATAAATTTCTCTCTGAGACTTTTCTATTTTAGAGTCACAGAGCAGTGCTTCTGCTCTGTCTACCATATGGATATAGGACATTGTATTCACCTCCCCAGTGTGTTCTGCCAGTGTTCTTGCCTGCCATGCTTAGCGTCAAATGGCTGGACAAAGTGTCAGATAATGAGGTCCCGGAGCTGTCAGTCTGTTCGCTGGCATCTCAGGTGGGCGTGTTGGCCGTTGGATTCACTGTGCTGCTCTTGAGGGGAGGAGGAATGACAACAAACAGCAGGTGTGGGCATAACTAGCATGGAATCATCCGAAAGGAGAAAGTGGAAGTGATGTTATATATAAACACTGACGCTCAATGTAATGAGCTGCTGTAGAGTGACAGTCACGGAAAATATGTTGTCAGAGGGGAAACGGAGATGGGGAGACTAAATTTGAGTGAAACTTATAAGCTATCTGCGGGGTAAAATTTTAAATCATAGAGAGCTGTAGCTTTGCAAAGAACCAACACAAGCTGTGTCCAAAGTGAAATAGAGGGCCCTGATGTGGAAAGGACATCTAGACTTCAACTTGGGAAAAAAAAAATCAAACCCTTTCAGCACCTGTAAGGGTGTGTGTGTGTGTGTGTGTGTGTGTGTGTGTGAGTGTGAGAGAGAGAGGTTTAGTTGACTGTTCCTGGAGGTAGTTTGGGCAGTGATTATATCCAAGGCCAGAGCCATTCATCAAAGACAAATGCATAGTCATTTAGTTTGACAAGAGCTTAAAATTACTCACTGGCCCTTTAGTTACATTTGTACTTGTAATTTTCAGTCCAGCTACATTTGAGGAGGTTGCTAGCATGGCCTCTGGCTGAATACTGCAGGTCAGTCCATGAAAAATTTCAGTGGTCAGACAAGGAAGAGAGACAAAAAGCAACACCTAATATTCTAGACTTGGCAGAGGCAGGAGGACAGGTGGCAGAAATCTTTCATGCTGAAAAGCAGTCTGAAAGGTGACATTGAACACGGGTAATAGAGAAAGGTTTAACAGTCCAATTCCCCAATTTAGAAATGCCACTGAGAACCCAATGTTCCATAGAACAAGGATCAAAATTCTCAGTTAAAGGTGGTTTTGTATGTAGAAAAAAAAAGGTCATTGCTATAAATATCAGGTGGTTTATTGCATGTCATGCCAGAGGGATGATAATGAGAGCAGTATTGTATTCTCTAAGGGTGAAAATCAATCTGCGGTGTATCACTCTACCAGAATCCCGGAAGTCTGGATGTTAAAACATAAATGTGGGTCTTGAGCATTTTACAAGTGTCATTACCTTTAAAATTCAGACAAGG
>NW_023237658.1:0-1111 GCF_002007445.2 Ailuropoda melanoleuca | reverse complement strand
TTCCACAATTTAGCTATTGTGGACAATGCTGCTTTGAACATCGGGGTGCATATGGCCCTTCTCTTCACTACTAGACGGCCTTTTGAAAGACCCAAACTACAGAGGTGGTAAACAATGGTCGCCGGGCATTTGGCAGGGGTGCGGGGTAGTGGTGGTGGATATAGGACGAGGGAGCGCAAGGGGTATCCCTGGGCAGATGTGAAAATCACTGAGGAGGTCTCAGGTCCCAGGACAGAATGCAGCACAAGGGCCAAAATGTATCACAAGTGGGTGAAGAAACCTCGCAGAAAGGGGTGGGGGAGAGGGTGCTGACCTACGGAACCTTGGCACGGAACAGTGTGTAAGACCCAAGGCAGAGGAGCTGTCCGCGGTGCTGTTCTGTCGTTGGTGAGCTCGGTCCCGCGGGGATGCTAGGGACCGAGGGAATCTGACGTGGCTGGTAGACGGACAGATTCCTCACCGCTGCAGTGGAGGTTAGACCGGCCAGGGCAGGAGGCCGGAATGATGTGTGTGATCACGGATTAGAGGTTCCCGTTTAGCCTAATAGAGACACAGAGGGTTGCACGTAGCAGTGCTACAGAGAGCGTGTATACACAAGGGTTAGCATGTGTGTGCACACACACGTCTTCGCTCTGTCACTGAGAGCGGCTCCAAGAAGTGACCCAGTAGCAAGAATCACACCCAGTAGCCCGAGTGTGGCTTCGAACACTGTTAGCCGATAAAAGGAACCAGGGATCCTTGGAGAAATGGTGGCCAGGAAATATACAAGATGAGCCTGGAACAAAAGATAGAAAGCAAGAAAGTGCTCCCCTGCCTTCCAAAATCCCAAAGCCACAGGATGGGGGGTGTGTCAGAGCCTCCAGTGGCCCAAGTTGGAACTATTTCCACAACAAAATACACTAGCAATGGATTACAATCCAAAGTATAAAATAGATTTCCATGAGTCCATGCCGACAGAAATAGATCATCGAATAAGTAAATAAATGGGGGGAAATAGATAAATCCCCCATACAGAAGAATTCCAAATAGTGTATGTAGGAGCCCCGCCTTTATGGACGTGGATTCTAACTCCCCACCCCTTGGGAATGGGCTGCCCATGGTGGCTTCCTTT
>NW_023237657.1:0-1111 GCF_002007445.2 Ailuropoda melanoleuca | reverse complement strand
CCAACAGCTGATTTCAATGTTACTTCCTCAAAACCACAGCCCTGCAATTCCAGGAACTGCCACCAGGGAGCACTGCTGTTAGCTTGGGTAACAAAACTACCAAGTTCCCAGGCCGGTTCACGCAACCACGTACGCTCTATTTCCCCACACAAACCTAACCACAGTTAAGTGCCAACATGGACTGAATACAGAAACTGAATAAATCCACATAATATAGTGCAACATTTTAAAGAAATGCAAATACCATACACTGGGGACACCCTGCTAACATATAATCACCTCTGCCTAATTTAACTTCCACTCAATCTTCTAGAACCGAGTGACTTCAGAGCTGGAAGGGCTAAAGGCATCCAGTCCTCAAGCCCCAGTTTTACTGACAAGGACACAGAGCTGGTTCCTAGAGTTTGTTACTTGCCAGGCGGTGCCCAGCAGCAGTGCCAGCTGTCAGCCCGTCAGGGAGCAGAGCTCCTTCCCTGATCAGCTCTTCCCACTTAAGGTCTTTACCTATTTGCCTCGAAAGCACATCCCCAGCTGCTTGAACCTCTTGCACTCAATATCCCCAGCAAGCTGGGCATTGCCTAGATCCCAGAGCCCAGTTATGCACACTTGGCTTTGTCCTGGCAATCACCTGGGGTTGGGTAGAAACACAGGCCCTACCCTTGGAGAACCCCTTGCAGTGGGTCCGGAGCAGGACCGAGAATCTACTTGAGCGAACACTAGGCGAGGCAGCTCTTCAGCTGCGGTTCCATTCCAAACTTTTCCAAAATGTGGTCCCTGTGAGAATCAAATGTACTCCATTCTAGATCAGATCATTCTAGATGCCCACTGCAGTGGCAATGTGTTTTAACAACCTCCTGAAAGATTCTTTTGCACATTAAGCTCAAGAACCCTTGCGCTCAATGCCGTTCCCTGTCTAATGGAAGCATCAGCTCCAACAAGGGTGAGGGCTGCTGAACACAAACGTATTAGCATTGTTGCAAGCACTCCACCAGACGCTGGGGGCATCTTGCTTGTTAGCATTCATCTCCGCCTCTTCTGGTTCTCACAAACCTGAAAAGGGATTGTCCCTGCCATTTTATCACCTTTTTTTTTTTTTTTAAGGAAACGGACC
>NW_023237656.1:0-1111 GCF_002007445.2 Ailuropoda melanoleuca | reverse complement strand
TTTAAAAGATAAGAACAATGTATATATCTCATAAGGCTTACAAGAGGTTTAATTGAAAAAAATCTATGCACTCTGCCCAGTGTCCCGACAATTTCAGAGAGTCAGCAAACATTAATTCATTTGATCTTCCCTATTAAAAATCTCCATATCCCCAGAAACTAACACAGCACTTGGGATACAGTACAGATTCAACACATGGATGTGTAGCTTAGCAGACTGAACGACATGATCGGTGTTCTCCAACAAACCATGACAATTTCTGAATGTGCTGTGGTTATTCAGTCTGCTAGGAATACGAGAACGCACAATTGAAGTTTGCTTTTTCACTCAAAAACATATCTTGGCTTTGTCTGCTTTGCATTACATACTGTGTCAGGTCTTGGAGGCGCAGCCCTGAAAAAGATAAACATGGTCCTTACCTGCGTCACTCAGGATGCTTTTGGTTCCATGTAGCAGAATACCCAGCTCCAAGTGACTTAAATAATCAAAAGGGATTGTTGCCTTACATAACTGGAAAAGCTGAAGGCAAAGCCAGTTTCAGAGGTGGTTTGTTTCAACAACCCACTGAGGTCAGTGGGGACTCTGTTTCTTTCCATCTCTGCCTTCTGCAGCATCTGCCAGAGGATAAGGCTGGTTGCTGTCAAGGTGGTAAGATGGCCACCAAGGTTACATGCTTTCTCTTCCATATGCTGAAGTTTCCATGTTCTGGAGGCTCCCTGTCAATCTCTCTTTGTGTCTCACAGGAGTTAATTAAGTCATACACATCCCTGAATAGACAATAGATGAGATTGGATCTTGCTGGCCTGAACCACAGGCCCTACTCTAGACCTAGAGCACAGTCATCCAAAGACAAAGCCCAGGAGCCGAGACATCTAGTAAACCCAGGGTGGGCAGGAGGAGAAGAGGGCCGCCGCCGCCACTGGTGGTAACAACCACTACAGTCATTTAGTGTCGCCACAGAGCTTCCACTCAGGTTTGGCAACTTTGAAAAACTGACGTTTTAAGAACAAAAACTAAAATTTTTGTGCTGCTTTCCTGTGGAGAAATGTGTATCACGAATGAAGAATGTCACTCCACATGTAATTAGAGAGTCATTTAATAAATTGAATAG
>NW_023237655.1:0-1315 GCF_002007445.2 Ailuropoda melanoleuca | reverse complement strand
TAATACTTTTTTCAAGTCTACTCATCATCTTGACTATTGTTGCTCTGAATTCCATTTCTGATAATTTGGATGCATCCAAATCTATTGTTTCTGTGGCAGAGGCCACAGACTCATTATCTTTTCTTTGCTGGGGGAGACTTCGNTTCTCCTTCTCGTCATTCTGATGAAGAGAGATTGCAGGGTTGTCCAGAGCCCAAGTGTTGACTGGGACCCAGGCCGTGCGCCCTTGTTTTATAGAGATCTTAGGGATGTGGGCTTCTTCCTTAAAGAGTTTATTTATTTATTTGAGAGAGAGAGAGACAGTCAGCAAGAAAGGGAACCCAAGCAGAGGAGTGGGAGAGGAAGAAGCAGGTTCCCGGTGGAGAAGCCCGATGAAGGACTCCTTACGGAGCGTTGTGATCACACCCTAATCCGAAGACAGGTGCTTGGTGACTGCGCCACTCAGGCGCTCCGGGTTGTGGGCTTCTTGATTTTTCAGCCTGCCTTCTGGGGGAGGGGCCTGCTGGCCGGTACTCAGGAAACCCTGTTTGGGTAGAGTCTCTGTGTCCCCTGCGAGGGGGGATGGGTATGGGCACCCTGTGAGCCGGTATTTCCGGGCTTTTGTTCTCTGGCGACTTTCCCTGGCGGTTTGCTATGCCTCTTCTGAGAGTCAGACAGCGGCTGAAATTCAGCCTCTGTCTCAGAACAGAGGGATCGCGGATCGTTCTCCACTGATGTTCTGGCCACTTTAACTCTGTTTCTGTTGGTGCTGCTCAACCCTGCAGCATCCCGGGCTGTGCGCCCCACACCCAGCGTCCCAGCCCTCACTTCCAGGGCCGGCGCGTCTCTGTCCTTTGTGTTTCCAACCCCGCCAGCCTCCAGCCGCCCCTTGCGCGCTCCCGAGCTCCCGAGCTCCCTGGTTCAGTGTGGCGGGTGCTGACCGCGAGTCCGCCTGCTCCCCCGTGCAGGTGGCCCTCCNNNCGCTTGCACTCCTGAGCTCTCGGTTTCACTCTAGTTCGAGTGTGCGGTCGGGAGCCCCTGTTTTCAGTTTGGACACGGGTGTTCCCAGGCTCACTGTCTCAGTCCGCTCTCTTGCGGGTGCTGGTCTGAGAGTCCAGCCCGCTCCCCAGCACAAGGGGCTATTGCTTCCCGGCACCTGAGCGAAGGGGCTCCCTCCCCCTTCCCTTTATCTTCCTATATCTGTGCTCGGATTCACAACTCCCTGATTCGTACCTCAATACTCAGCACTGGAGATGTTCATTTGCAGAGATCCAGATGTATCTTCCTGCGTCTCAGGCTGATTCTGTGGGTGTTCAGAATGGTCTGGTAGATATCC
>NW_023237654.1:0-1111 GCF_002007445.2 Ailuropoda melanoleuca | reverse complement strand
TCCTGGGCCTGTGTCTCCTCTCTGCGCCCTGCAGACCCTGGCCCCCAGAGCTCGAGCATTTCAGAATCCCGAAGTTTCAGTCTGACCCCCCCCCCATTGGATAGATGAGTTACCTGAAGCCCTCGCAGGGGCTGATTGACCCAAGGATGTCCCGGGCACTGCCTGCCGGACAGACGGACAAAACACACAGGATGGTCACTGAGGAGAAAACAGTTGAGCCACGCCTCGAAAATGACATCAGTTTTTCAGATATGAACGAAAGGAGGCCGGGGATCCAGGCAGTGGGAACGGCAAAGGCCAAGGCCTGGAGGCAGAAACTTCCTGTGTGGTTAGGTGAGAGCCGCTGATGGGGGCCCAGGGAGGGCCTGCGGAGGGTTGGCAGGGCGAGTCCTGGAGGACCACTGAGGCACGAAAGTCCTCCCCTGGTTGCTCATCCAGGGAGCGAGCGGTGGGGCAGGAGGCCCTCCCTGCGCAAGCATGCGGCCGACTCCTTACTGGAGAGAGCACCTCCATCCCTCCGCCCCGGCATCAGCACCCCACACATATTGCAGCTTTGCAAATGTTTGTGGCTCTCTCCTCACGCTGGCGGGCTCATTATAAAATAATTGAGCACTTGTAACAGTTTTTCTCCTCGAGGATCCCAATTAAGACATCACTTTACGCTCTTCCTCCCTTGAAGACGGTCTTCAGTTCCCCTCCCCTCACAGGCAGGGCGGGCAGCTGGCTAAAAATACTGCGCCAGGCGCTGCTCTCTCCTCCTGCCTCCCCAGCCCTCCTCTCCCGCCCTGCCTGCCTGACTCGGGCCCTGAGGGGACACAGGATCCCTCCCTGAGCCTCAGTTTCTTCATCCACGAGATGGGAAGAACAAGGGCATGCAGCTCATCAGGTCCTCCTGGGAAGCAAACAGAGTCATAGTGTGAAGTACTCAGCACAGGACCGTCCGGGTCACAGGGCCCCCTTGCTTCGAGGGACGCTGGGTCATACTGCCTTCTAGAAGCTGGCTCTTTTTAGGGCTGCCATCTGGAGCAGGGGTGGGGCAGCAGGAGTGGGATCGTTTTGGGGGCAGCTCAGCTCAGACTGTCAAAGCTGGAGCACAGGGAGGCTGGAGGGG
>NW_023237653.1:0-1111 GCF_002007445.2 Ailuropoda melanoleuca | reverse complement strand
TGAGTCCGTTCCTGTTACAGAGGATGATGGGAACTTTGTGTTGAAAGACGAGATCCGGGAAACAGCCTATTGTCAGTGGGTCGTCATTGTCTTCCCAGTGAGTTGGAGCAAACGAGGGGATCCGCAGCACCAGAGGTACGGCAGTGGGAGGGATGGGGTCAGACTTGTTGACCTTCTGGAGCCACCTTGCAGAGAGTCAGCAGGACATTGTGCGGAGACCTGAAGGCTCCGCGGGAGAGTATGAGGGAGAAGTGGGGTGCTGTCGGCCATGAACATGCTGTGTGCAGTGCTGTATCTAGGCATGTGCTAATGACATCCACTAAGAGTCATTAGTTCCTGCCTGGACAGAGCAATGCCCACTAAGAACAGCGTTTGCAGTGGCGTCGGACGTGGTGATTGGCACGGAGGCTCGCTTGCCCTTGAGTAGACTGCCTTGACCGTTGGGCGGCCCTGGCAGTCTCCGGGGTTTCTTCTGAGTCATCCTCAAGACTTTCTCAGGTCCTCTTCCTGACCACTTGAACACTTAGAAGTGAGCGAAGATGAGGGTACTTTGTAGAGGAAGAAGAGGCTACAGAAACACCCTTATTTTTTGCGGGTTTACGTGCATAGCTGGTCAAGATAGAGACGTGATGGGTTCCCTGCAGTCGGAAGAATGCAAGTTAGAGGACAGGCGGTCACCATGGTTTTCGAGGAGTGAGAAATACAGGGCTCAGTCCTCAGGATGTGCTGGAGAGGGAGAGGAAAGCTACAGGGGAGGGCGCAGGGGGACAGGGCAGGATCTCCCTGCGGCTTGGCGTGAGCTGTACTCTGCCAGGAAAGTGCTGGTCCCGTGGACGCAGCGGAACGGCGTCTGTCTGGGTGGAGGAATGCTCATCCAGAGCGCCGTTTCTGGTGACCACCTGGCCGCTGATGGGGGTGGAGGCCTCAGTGTTGTAGAGCTGTCGGCTCCGCAGGCAGGCGTGTTGGAGCAGTCCCCTGTATAGTAGGCACCCCCGAAATGGTGCGGTCATGCCTTGTGAACAGTTGTGCACCCCTCTAGGGCAGAGAAGATGCAGGTTCCTTTTTGTAGAAGAAAAGAATCCAGAGATGAGCTGGTTCTCCGTGGATCGTC
>NW_023237652.1:0-1111 GCF_002007445.2 Ailuropoda melanoleuca | reverse complement strand
TCCTTTAGAGACAAGGGTCTGGTGAAAATGTCCTTACTTCTCCTTCCTCCCCCAAAATAGTCAGTGATTTCTTCCTTTTGTGTTTTCACTAACGACAGCCTTTTGACCTGGATTACCTTCTCCATCTATTTCTTCCTGTCAAAAATTCTTTCTTCCCTTTCAAGACCGAGTGAACAATTCCCTCTTCTATATGAAGCATTCCCTAATTTCCTTCGGAAGCATTTTGATCACAGTCTCTGCATCATGGTCCACTGGCCACGTTCACTGCCTCTTCACCAGCGGGCACCTTTTGTTTTCCTTTAACTATTTATGGCATTCTGCCCTCTTACTCTAGATATTTTTATTTCTGTGCTTTCACTGCTTAAAGCGAAAGATTACATCTTCATCATTTTTAAAAATATTATCCTATTCCACAGACGGTCCCTTGAGTGTACTACTTATTCTCTCACAATTTCCAAATTTACACTTCCGGGCAGCCCTGTCCCTGGAACTCATCCTGTGTATCCCTCTGGCAACTCCTTATCCCCACTGGGATTCTAACCCTGACTCATTCCCTTCAAACCTGCATCTTCCATTCTCTGAATAAATGGCGACCATGAGTTGCTCAGGTCAAAAACCTTGCAGTCACCCTTAACCCCTCTTTTTCTCACAATACCCTGTATATGATACAACAGTAAATCCTCTCAGTGGTACCCTCAAAATATAACCTGAGGCTGACCCCTTCTGGACACCTTTGCCACTAGCACCTTCTTCAAGTCACCATGGCCTCTCTTGCCTGGAATATCCCAACGGCCTCCTGCGTTTGAACTTTGCTCTTCAATCTGTTTACACACTGACTAGCATATCGTTTTAAAAATCTGGGTCAGATCACATCAGTCCTCCACTGAAAACACTGACGTGGCTTCCCATTCTCACAGAGTAAAAGCCCTTCTCTACCCAATCTCTTCCTCCTCTTGCTCCTCCTCATCCCCCACATCCCCAGGACTCCCTGCTGAAACCCTGCTGGCCTCCTTACTGCTGCTCCACTGCCCCAGGCACTGTCCCTCCTCTGGGACTTCATACCGCCATCTCCTCCACCAGGAATGCTCTTCCTTCTAGGAGCCCAGGGGCT
>NW_023237650.1:0-1111 GCF_002007445.2 Ailuropoda melanoleuca | reverse complement strand
TGAGGTTCAGGTAGATGGTGTGGCTTCACCAAGACAGAAGGCAAGTTTGGCAAGCTCTACACTGAAACCTGGGTCTGTGTGATGTCCAAGCTGGAGGCTGACTCTGTAGCCCCTTTGGTCACACTGACCCCCTCCGCAGTTTGTTTAAAACAAAGTACAGTTCCACTTTGGTCCTATTTGTTAACACTGCACAAAATTATAAGCGATGCAGTCCTAAGGGGGAGTTTAAATAGATAGAGAAATCTGGCTCCACGGGCTCCTCTTACCTTTTAGAAGAACCTCCTCTAAGCTATCTGCTGTCAGTGTCGTCTTCACCTGGGATATCATGGGTGGCTGCAGTAACTCACTTGCTTAGTCTCCTAGGACTTTTTTTTTTTAATGTAAAGTTTCCAAAACAAATGGGTTTTATTCAGCAATATTTAAATATATATAGGGAGAAATACAGACTGTTTCTTAAAGATGTCACCCCAGATTGAGAAGTGGGCAAATCTGGCCAATCCACTGACCAGAGACTGATCCATTTTGAAGTTTCCGTTCTTTAACCAACTCAGATACTTTCTTTTTATGACCTGGCCTAACTGACGGGGAGTTTACCTTATAAGCATGGCCTGAAGAGAAGTTGTATGGGACAACTCATCCAGGGTTATGGTCAGCCAGTCAGCGAGAATGCATCAGGAGCCTGCTATGTATCAGGCATTGTCTAGAGACCAGAGAAACCGCAGTGGCAGAATATCTGACCCAACAAATTGACATTCTAGAGGGTGGAAATAGATGATGTAAACTCCATAAATATACAAAATGTAATTTCGGATACTGTTAAGTGTTGTGGAGAAACTAAAATGGAACAATGTGATGTGGAGTGACCAATGAAGATGGAGGGTGGGGATAGGACTACATTACATGGGGTATTTGGGGATGTCCTCTTCACCAAGATGATACCTAAGTGATGTGTGGAGGCAGCCATGCAAACATCTGTGAAAAAAAAGCATTTCAAACAGAAGGAATAACTAGAGCAAAGGCCCTGAGAAGAGTAGAAGCTTGGTGTATGTGCAGGGCAGAGAGAGAATTGGCTTGGTGGGGGTACCCAGTTGAGTGCGGGAGAGTAGAGAGT
>NW_023237649.1:0-1111 GCF_002007445.2 Ailuropoda melanoleuca | reverse complement strand
TCTATTTGATGAGTCATTGTCATCATACTTTCCTTTAATTCTTTAAATTCTTTTAAAAACAACACACTCTTAGGTCAGTGATTGATCAGAGGTTGTGTTTAAATACCTTGAACCAATAAGGATTCCATCTTTTGCTGAGTCTGTGTGTGCAGTTTGGGGAATATTTTCCAAATCCAAGCAGTTTACAAGTCAACTTGACTTTCCTTTTTTTTCCCAAATGTGTTTTCAAGGCCTTATGTTTAGCCAGGAATGTCTAGCCAACTTGGACCCTCTTCAATCTTTCCTGAATATAAGCAGTTTTGTACATGTACATGGCCTTGTAGATTATAAGAGATAAATGGAATCTTAGCAATACCCACTTGCTGTCTCATTTCTTGGATTTTTTCCATTAATTTTCTGGGTGGTCTTTAGTTTTATTGTTTGCCTTCACCAGGATTGTGACTTAAGGTGAGCTCTGATGTTGGCTTTCCCAGGTTTTTGGCCCCTGAGGTTGGAATTGTTTTTGACTTTGTGCCTGGGCATGGAAATTTCATTCCTTCCAGCAGGGCAGTCGAGCTGTCCAGCTGGGCAGAACTTCTGCACCATGTAGCTCAGGGTGGGGATAGTTATAGTCTCAGGCTTTTTGCTGCAGACTCCACCTGCTGTTACTGAGATTCAGAACATTTTCTTGAGTTAATGCTTCTTATTTTGTTATGTGCCTCTGACAAATTCCCAAGGTCTTTACATGGTTGTTTTTGACAACTTTGTCTAGTTTTTTTTTGGAGATTTTATTTATTTGAGAGAGAGCATATGCACACATGAGTGGGAGGAGGGGGCAGAGGGAGAGGGACAAGCAGAATCCCTGCTGAAGGTGGAGCCTGACATGGGGCTCTATTCTAGGACCCTGAGTTCATGTATGACCTGAGCTGGAGTCAGATGCTTAACTGACTGAGCCACTGAGGTGCCTCCACTTTGTCTAGTTTTGTCACTGCTTCTTGGGGAGGATTTGCCAAGCTCCTCACTTAGCCATTTCTGAAGTCTTACTGATTGACCAGTTGATGTTTTTTAAGATTTTATTTATTTATTTGACAGAGAGACAGCCAGTGAGAGGGGGAACACAAGCAGGGGGAGT
>NW_023237648.1:536-1655 GCF_002007445.2 Ailuropoda melanoleuca | reverse complement strand
TCGTTGATATTTCCCTGGACTGTGTGGGGTCTCAGAGACCACTAAGCGGCACTCTCGTCAGGCTTCCGCGAACACTTTCCCCTCATGTTTCCCTATTCACAAAGGGTTATGATAGTGCTTAGATGGTCCCTGTACGGTGTTGTTTATGACAGACGTGTTTTGGGCCTTTTCGTTCCATTGCCGCCAGCAGTTTTGACAGGATTTCCCCAGGGAGCAAGCATTTCGTTGGAAGCGGGTTTTGGCCGAATTGTCTTTCTCAGTGCTGTGTTCGTCGTGTTTCACTCACGGTACCAAAGCACCTTGATTCCTGTTCCGCCTTCCATAAGTCCGTCGTGACTTCAAGGGATTTCCCCTCACACTTTGTTTCTTGGTTCTATAGGCTGGATCCTCCCGAGGCCCCAACACCCAATGTGGAATGGGGGACCCCAGTGAAAAGGCTGCTGTTGGCTGGAGGTGTTTTCCTGGACCCTCTGCTTTATTAACAATGAGAAGGGCGCTGAGTCCTCGAAAATCCTGAACGTTTTCATTCATGCTCCCTTACTCACGAGAGATGATGATCGTTGATATTTCCCTGGACTGTGTGGTGTCTCAGAGACCACTGTGGGGCACTCTCGTCAGGCTTCCGCGACCACTTTCCCTCATGTTTCCCTATTCACGAAGGGTGATGATAGTGCTAAGACGGTCCCTGTACGGTGTTGTTTCTGACGGACGTGTTTTGGGCCTTTTCGTTCCATTGCCGCCAGCAGTTTTGACAGGATTTCCCCAGGGAGCAAGCATTTCGTTGGAAGCGGGTTTTGGCCGAATTGTGTTTCTCAGTGCTGTGTTCGTCGTGTTTCACTCACGGTACCAAAGCCCCTTGATTCCTGTTCCACCTTCCATAAGGCCGTCGTGACTTCAAGGGCTTTCCCCTCACACTTTGTTTCTTGGTTCTAAGGGCTGGATCCTCCACAAGTCCCTACACCCAATGTGGAATCGGGGTCCCCAGTGAAAAGGCTGCTGTTCGCTGGAGGTGTTTTCCTGGACGCTCTGCATTATTACCAATGAGAAGGGCGCTGAGTGCTCAAAAATCCTGAACCTTTTCATTCATGCTATCTTACTAACGAGAGATGAGGATCGTTG
>NW_023237648.1:0-373 GCF_002007445.2 Ailuropoda melanoleuca | reverse complement strand
TGTTTTGGGCCTTTTCGTTCCATTGCCGCCAGCAGTTTTGACAGGATTTCCCCAGGGAGCAAGCATTTCGTTGGAAGCGGGTTTTGGCCGAATTGTGTTTCTCAGTGCTGTGTTCGTCGTGTTTCACTCACGGTACCAAAGCACCTTGATTCCTGTTCCGCCTTCCATAAGGCCGTCGTGACTTCAAGGGCTTTCCCCTCACTCTTTGTTTCTTGGTTCTATAGGCTGGAACCTCCCCAGGCGTCTACACACAATGTGGAATGGGGGTCCCCAGTGAAAAGGCTGCTGTTCGCTGGAAGTGCTTTCCTGGACGCTCTGCTTTATTACAAATGAGAAGGACGCTGAGTGCTCGAAAATCCTGAACCTTTTCATT
>NW_023237647.1:0-1111 GCF_002007445.2 Ailuropoda melanoleuca | reverse complement strand
GTCATCTTCCTGCTGTTACCACATCCTTGGAGCACCAGCATATGAATGGAGAGCCTACCAAAAATATGTGGTGATTAAAGAGGCCCAGTGAGGGGCAGGGACTTTCCCCAGGTCTCAGGATTGGAACCCGGTCTGAAGAGTGAGTTTCCATTTGTGTAAAAGCCAGAGAGAGGGATGTGTTTACTCATGCATAAAATCTGGAAGGACACACACATCTCTTTAACTGGTTACTTCTGGGCAAGAAAAGTTAGATGATTGTGGGGCACGACGGAGAGGGACTTTTCCCCCCCAATGACCTTCGATACTTTTGTTATTTTGAATCATGCGAATGTACTATTGCTTATTCAAAAATCAAAATAAATACCCGTTCCTCCCTCCCTCCCCCAAACGTTGTTACTGGCACAAGGAGTCATCAGTAAGCTCCTAGTTTCGCACTTCTGGGTTTTCACATCTATTGGATATGCCTTCCCTAAGTCTGTGTGGTGTAATCATAGCATGCTTAATGAGTTCTGATTCGGTCCAAGGCCCTTTCCCAGTATCTGTCTCATGCATGTGCTTACGTTCATTTAAATCCTCCCAATAGCCCTTTCACGACGGGGTGCTAGTAACCATTTCCATTTCACAGACGGGGAAACCGAGGCACAGTGAGCCCAAGTGACTGCCACAAGGTCTCACGGCTAACAAACGGCCGAGGCAGGATTTGAACCCAGGCCTTCTGGCTCCAGCATACATGTTCTTAGGCACGTTGGTTAGGGTATGGAATCGCTGCCTAGCAGTGGTGGGGTTGCTCTGGTGGGTACGAATTAGGATACTCCACCTCCCCCAGACCATTTCTTGTCCGATGCCTTCGAACCACTCAGGCATAACCGTAATTCCTCAGGTGTGTCCAGCTTCTCATTGAACTGCCAAGACTTTCTTCCTAAGAGTGGTTTCAGCCATGTGCCATTTCTTTTATTTTTAGAAAATTATGATGACGTATACCACTGGTCGGTTGAATCATATCCAGACTTCTGGGCGGAGTTCTGGAAATTCAGCGGAATTGTCTTCTCACGCATGTATGATGAGGTAAGCAGGGATTTTACTTATGCATTACCTTCTTATGGTTATGTTC
>NW_023237646.1:0-1111 GCF_002007445.2 Ailuropoda melanoleuca | reverse complement strand
TATGGTGTAAGAAAATGGTCCAGTTTCATTGTTCCACATGTGGCGGTCCAATTTTCCTAGCACCATTTATTGAAGAGAGTATCCTTTTTCCATTGGATATTCCTTCCTGCTTTGTTGAAGATTAGTTGACCATAGAGTTGAGGATCAATTTCTAGATTCTCTATTCTGTTCCATTGGTCTATGTATCTGTTTTTGTGCCAATACCGCACTGTCTTGATGATTACAACTTTGTAACACAGCTTGAAGTATGGAATTGTAATGGATGTCACCAGCTCTGGTTTTCTTTTTCAGCATTCCTTTGGCTATTTGGGTTCTTTTCTGGTTTCATAAAAGTTTTAGTGTTATTTGTTGCAGTCCTGTGAAAAATGTTGATGGTATTTTTGATAGGGATTGCATTGAATATGTAGATTGCTTTGGGTATAGCATAGACATATTAACAATATTTGTTCTCCCAATCCATGGACATGGAATGTTTTTCCATTTTTTTGTTTCATTCTCAATTTCTTTCATAAGAGTTCTATCATTTTCAGAGTACAGATTCTTTACCACTTTGGTTAGGTTAATTCTTAGGTTACTTATGGTTTTTGGTGCGATTGTAGATGGGATGATTCCTTGATTTCTCTTTCTTATTTGTCATTGTTAGTGTATAGAAATGCAACTGACTTCTGTGCATTGATTTTATATCCTGCCACATTGCTGAATTGCTGTATGAGTTGTATCAATTTTGGGGTGGAGCCCTTTGGGTTTTCCACATAGAGTATCATGTCATCTGCAAAGAATGAGAGTTTGACTTCTACTTTGCTGATTTGGATTCCTTTTATTTCTTTTTGTTGTCAGATTGCTGATGCTAGGACTTTCAGTACTATTTTGAACAACAGTAGTGAGAGTGGACATCCGTGTCATATTCCTGACCTTAAGGGGGAAGATCTCAGTTTTTCCCTATGAGAATATTTGCTGTCAGTTTTTCACAGATGGCTTTTAAGATATTGAGGTATGTTCCCTCTATCCCTACACTGTGGAGAGTTTTAATCACGAAATGTTGCTGTATTTTGTCAAATGCTTTTTCTGCATCAATTGAGAGGATCATATGGTTCTTGTCCTTTCTTTTATT
>NW_023237644.1:0-1111 GCF_002007445.2 Ailuropoda melanoleuca | reverse complement strand
TTTTAAGTCACCTCTACAAGTGGTTAAGGTAGTTGGTTAAAATTAGATTAATACAGAAATCTACTTCACCCGCACATGGAATTTGCAACGTGTGACAATTTGCTCTCAGGACACCACTGTCAACCCCCACTCCACTGCCCCTGCCATTCCTTGAGACACCTTGTGAACTGAGTGGGGCACGTGGTGGTTGACATACAGACTCAGCAGGGATTAAACCTGCTTTTAAATATTAGTAAGGCTTATTTTACTATTTTATAAATATGTCAACTTATATCTACATATGAATATATAAATATTGAAGCAGTAATATTTATATACACAGGCACGTATGTATATAAATAGTAAATCTATGTTTATAAATTAAAGCTATATTTTCTTCCCATGCTTCTAATGGAATATCTTTCACACCTCTCTTTGGCGACTCCAACAATTACCTTAATGGAAAGTATCATTTGTTACCTTATTTTATAATTAACTGTGTGTACGTCATCTGTCATACTCAAGGCTGAAAGTAGGGTGAGAGGCATTCACTATGGGCACAAAATTTAAAGGGGTGCCAGAAAACTCTGTAATCAGAATAAATATTTAAAAAAAAAACAAATCTGAGGCAAAAAAATCCATGATGAACACAGTATTAAAATTTTAAGTAAAGCCAGGATCAAACAGGATCAAAATTAGGGTGAGGTGAGGGGGGCAGCAGTGTGCCAGGACAGGGTTAGATATGCCTTACTTAAAATATTCATATTGTGTTTATGACAGATTTTTTAAAATCAACTTTATTTTTTAGAAGTTTTAGGTTCACAGTGAAATTCAGTGGAAGTACAGAGTTCCCATATACGCGCTGCCCCCATGCAAACGTAGCCTCCCCACTATCACCATCCCACACCCAAGTGGTTCATTTGGTACAACTGAGGAACCTCCACTGGCACATCGTTCTCACTCAAAGTTTCCATTAGGTTCACTCTTAGAGATGTACATTCTGTGAATTTTGACAGACGTATAATGATGTGTGTCCACCATCTTAGTTCCTGACAGAAAATTTTCACTGCCTTAAAAATTGTGCTCCACTTATTCATCCCTCCCTCCCCACTACCCACCCCCAGCAAACACT
>NW_023237643.1:0-857 GCF_002007445.2 Ailuropoda melanoleuca | reverse complement strand
AACCTCTAAGGGCTGAAATGAGAGTGAATCTGACAGAAATTAAAAATGCTATGAATCAAATGCAGTCAAAACTAGAGGCTCTGACGGCCAGGGTCACCGAGGCAGAGGAACGAATTAGTGAATTGGAAGATGGGATGGTAGAAGAGAAAGTTAAAACAGAAACTTGGCTCAAAAAGATCCAATCTCAAGAATGTAGGTTAGGGGAGATTACTGACTCAATGAAACGTTCCAATGTCAGAATTGTTNAAGGGGTGGAGAAAGACAGAGGACTAGAAGAGATATTTGAACAAATTGTAGCCGAAAACTTCCCTAATCTAGCAAAGGAAACAAGCATTCGTGTCCAAGAGGCAGAGAGGACCCCTCCCAAAATCAACCACGACAAACTTATGCCACGTCACATCATAGTGCAATTCGCAAATATTAGATCCAAGGATACAGTATTGAAAGTGGCCAGGGCAAAAAAATTTCTCACATTCAGAGGCAAAAATACCAGAATTACGTCAGACCTGTCTACACAGACCTGGAATGAGAGAAAGGGTTGGCAGGGCATTTTTAAAGCTCTTTCAGAGAAAAACATGCAGTCAAGTAGCCTTTATCCAACAAGGCTATCATTCAGAATTGATGGAGAGATAAGGACCTTCCAGAATCGACAGACACTAACCAATTTCGTAACCACAAAACTAGCCCTCCAGGAGATATTAAGGGGGGGGGGGTTCTATAGAAGTAAAAAGGCCCCAAGAGTGATACAGAACAGAAATTTACAATCTATAGAAATAAAGACTTTAAAAGCAACATGACATCATTAAAATCATATCTCTCAATAATCACTCTCAATGTGAATGGCCTAAATGCTCCCA
>NW_023237642.1:0-1111 GCF_002007445.2 Ailuropoda melanoleuca | reverse complement strand
GGGAATGCAAACTGGTGCAGCCACTGTGGAAAACAGTATGGAGTTTCCTCAAAAAGTTAAAAATAGAACTAGCCTATGATCCAGCAATCACACTACTGGGTATTTACCCAAAGAATACAACAACATTAATTCAAAGGGGTACAGGCACCCTTATGTTTAGAGCAGCAGTATTTACAATAGCCAAGATATGGAAGCAGCTTTTGTGTCCATTGATTGATGAGTGGGTAAAGAAGATGTGGTATATACATATAATGAATATTATTCAGCCATAAAGAGAACAAAATCTTCCCATTTGCAATGACATAGATGGAGCTGGAGAGTATAATGAAATAAGTCATCAGAGAAAGACAAATACCATGATTTCACTCATATGTGGAATTTAAGAAACAAAACACATGAGCAAAGGGGAAAAAAGAGAGAGAGACAAATCAAGAAACAGATTCTTAACCTTAGAGAACAAACAGATGGTTGCCTGAGGGGTGGGGAGCGGGGATGGGTGAAATAGGTGATGGGGATTAAGGAGCGCCCTTGTCGCGATGAGCACCACGTATTGTACGGAAGTGTTGAATACCATATCACACACTTGAAAATAATATAACACTGTATGTGAACGAACTGGAATTAAAATTAAAAATTAAAAAAAAGAAAATACTACTGAGTATCTAAAAGTTGCATAACAGTATCAAAGTATCCAACATATGCATAGTTTGAACCTCAGAAAGAGAAGAGAAACAGCAGAACGAAGAAGTATTTGAAGAAGTAATGGGCAAGAAATGTCCAGAATAATGACAAACACTAAGCCACAAGTTCAAGCACAGATGACACAGGATAAATACCCAAACAACAACAACAAGCCCTACACAGCTAGGCATGCCCTATTCAAACTGCTGAAAACAAAAGACAGAGAGAAAATCCTGGAGGCAACAACTACAAAAAGACATATTATACAAAGAAAAACAACAATAAAAATTACGGAAGACTTACATCAGAAACCACGTAAGGCAGAAGGCAATGGAGCAACATTTTTTAAGTGCTAAAAGTGCTAAATGGAATGACGTCAAAGATGTTATTTATTATTTATTTATTTATTTATTTATTTATTTATTTATTT
>NW_023237641.1:0-1111 GCF_002007445.2 Ailuropoda melanoleuca | reverse complement strand
AGTCTCCTATTAAGCGATACTAAATATCAGGGCTGAAAACGTCCTTAAATTTGCTGCTTTTTGTAAAACCTTAGAAGTTCGACTGAGTATCAGAAAAGATCCTGTAGGCTTCTTAACTTGCCAATATCCTACATCACTCTGACCTGTCCGGGCTCTCTGTTCATCTTCTCCCATCTTGCATACATACTCTGTTTAAACTCATTCGAGATTTAATAAATATTCAGATGGACTGATAGACTCATCACTTCAAAGTGAATATGAAACCTAGTCGATGAAGTTTTTAACTCTCTGGAAGCTTCTAGCACAGAAATTCAATGACAGTTATGTACTGGGCACATGCTATATTCCAAGCACTGTGTTTAGGTCCGAGGATACAAAGTTGAGTAAGGCAGAGTCACTAGCGTCAAGATCTGGGTGACTAAGGGTATGGACAGGGTGCCAGGCAGGTACAAAGTCTGCCATGACAGATGGAGAGGGCAGGCTCAGGGGAAGTTGCTGAGAGGCATTTGTATTTATTATATGAGTGGAGAGGGCTATGGCAAACTGGAGAGTGGACACCATGTTTAGAGGAGGAAGCTGAAAATCAGCTCCATCAATCTTTGCTATCTATGCAGGTGATCATACCAGATCTTTTGAGGTTTCAGAAAGTTGGTATATTTTATGAGAAATTTTAAAATAATTTCATTTCAATATAATTTCTTAAAAACATATTTTCATAAAGCATGTTTTGTATCCTTTGTTATATAGCTTATTCCTCACCAATAGTGGCTTTTCCAACCATGATGTTTGATGTTTGAATAGGGAGGTCTCCAGTTTATTAATCAGGATAGGCTAGGATATAGCATGATAACAATTGACCCCATGACTGCAATGGTTTTGCAACAACACAAATGTATTTCTCACCTCCATCACAAATCCATTATGTGGGTAGCAACTGTGCTCCAGGTTGTCTTCTGTTTGGGCCCAGGCTCATAGACGGGTCTCTCTAGGATATTAATGAGCACGAAGACCAAGAGAAAAGAAGCACAACATGTGTCTTAAAATTTCTGCTTGGAATTGACACCCAACACTTGGAAACATGTTACACTGGCCAATGCAAGTCATTTGGTCA
>NW_023237640.1:0-1110 GCF_002007445.2 Ailuropoda melanoleuca | reverse complement strand
TTACTAATACCGACATACATAAATAAAGAAGTAAATTGTTATAATTATCATTCTTAATTGCACCTCATCAAGTTATATGAAATGCTTGTTCATCAATACCTGGCAATATTTAGCAATGCCTATGTGATCAACACTAATAAGCACACAGGTGAGTATTATTACCCTTGATCCCCGCTGATAATGCTGCACCGGAGCTGTGTGAGAGCCTGTCCAAGGATCACACCGTCTGATAATGAATGAACCTCTGAGAGGTCAGAATAACTTTCACTTGAGAATCCTGGTATATTCGTAATCCTGCCATAAGAAGGTTAAAAAAAATTGTGGTACGTTTCAATATTTAATTGTTTTAAAGAAAAATAGAATGCAACAGCATCATGAGATTTCTAACATTATGACAAAATGTATTTAAAATTTATTCATTACTAGTGCAGTGTGGGAGATGGGGTCCATTAATGGAATGAACACAAGTTCAAAGTCACATAATTGCCTTTGTAAGGATACCTGTTGTTCCTTTGAACACGCTCCCTGAAAGGCAGAGGCCTTCTGTTTAGGCAAAAGCCGAAAACATGCTTTCCCACCCTCCTTTGCAGCTGGGGCCCAGTTATGGGATCTGGCCTCCTCCAAAATAGTGCCCTCGCGCCAGCCTTTGCATGGCAAGCTGGTGACTCGGGAGGCAGGTGTCACAGGAATCCACGTTGGTTAGGATGGAGACGGGTAAATCCTGCTTTTAGGGCCAGCTGCGACAGAAGGTTAGCAGCAGGGTCCAGCCTTGCTTCGTGAAGCCATCCGTGGTAACTGTGCCCAGGGGCAGCACTGGGCTCTCCGTTGCCCTGGGGTAGGCCAAGGGCATTGGTCCTGGCTGTAGAGCCTCTCATCCTGTCCTCTGGTCCTTCTGGAGATTCTCTGAGCCCCGCAGTGTCTGTCCTTTAACACAGCTCCCTTTTGTTTAACTGCCTGGAGTTTATTTCTTTTGGTTGCAGCTAAGAACCTTGCCTGATAAAAATCTTTTTCTTTCAATATTTGCAATGTGTCTCTGGAACTTTAAGAAAAATATTTTGTAATAACCTCAAAAGTATAAAATTGAGGGCTTCCTTGAGCATGAAGCCTGAG
>NW_023237639.1:0-1110 GCF_002007445.2 Ailuropoda melanoleuca | reverse complement strand
ATATGACCTTAGGCTCACACAAACTTTAAGAAGTCAATGAAGACTCACAAGAATCAGAGATTTTATCCTGTATCAAACTTAATACTTCAACGAATGGCAGGTTATCTAAAGGATAGCAGCAAATACACTAGAAAAGCATAGACAAACATGAGGTCAGCAACCCTCTAGTGTAAGTGAAGACTATTTCTTTAATAAAAATAACTGCTGACTCTGATTTATCCATTTCATAAATCCAGATTTTATCACCTCAAATTTTTCTTAAATCGGAGTCCACTTCTAGTTATAGCCACAGCTGTTGTTAAAATACATGAGAGAGTATTACTGAAGCCATTCTTTAAAAAAAAAAAGATTTGATTTATTTACTTGAGAGAGAGTGAGAACGAGCAGAAGGAGAGAGAGAAGCAGACTCTCCACTGAGCAGGGAGCCCCGACATGGGGCTTGATACCAGGACCCTGAGATCATGACCTGAGCCACAAGCACATGCTTTAACCCACTGAGGCACCCAGGAGCCCCAATGCCATCTCCTGATTACCTTTAAACAAATGGATGTTTAAACTAATTACTACAAATACTGCTTGCTAGTTATAAAGTAATTGAACCTTTCTCTCTCTCACTTTTCTGCAAACATTTACAAATTCAGCCTGTCATAACTGAACCCTTAAAAGTTAGCTAGAATCCCCCAGGAAACGCCGCCTGCAGTGTTGTAAGTATTTCTGGACTTGCCGATGATCACATCGGCTAATGTTTAATAAAAGCTAGAACATCATGGTAGCTTCCTGAGAGCTCTTCATGGTTGTGAGCAATTAGCGAACCAGCAGGCCGCTGGTCAGGATACCCTGACCACTCTTTGACAGTCTTGCTCGGTGAGAGAACACATATGGGTCAAGTGGAGAGCAATTGGTTGTGCCAGAACAAGGCAGGCTAAAAAAATGCATAGCAACCAACTGGAATCCTGAAATCGGAAGGTTTGATTTCGATTTCAGAAAGCAAGAGAGGGAGAAAGGTGAGAAAGGGGGGCTCCTGCATAGAACAGACAAACACCATACCGAACCCCTCACCACCCACCCCACTCTCATGTGACTTCTATGATCCAACATCACAACGATTTC
>NW_023237638.1:0-1110 GCF_002007445.2 Ailuropoda melanoleuca | reverse complement strand
GACTGTACTCCCCACTGTACCTTCGTGCCCAGCAATGGCTTTGCAGATGAAATCCTTCTCTGGCCTCCCAGATTCCATTCGGAACTCCAGCTCGGATCGGCAGAGATAGTACTGTTTCCATGTTTGTGTGCCCAAGGTCATCTGGGAGCTTTTACATGATGACCAGCGTCTCAGACACAGCTGCCTGGAAAACACCCACGATCCCAGGCAGGACAGGGCAGGTGTTAGAAGAAGGTACTACGATGTCGCAGGTCTGGCTTTGATTCCTGGCTTCACTGTCTCGTAGCTCGGACAGCTCACTCTGCCTACCAAGGCCGCAACTACCTCCACTGCTACATGGGGACAGTGATGAGATGACGCCAAACAAGGGCTCACCAGAAGGCATCAGCGCTTCTCGGGTATTCCGCCAGTTTTCCCGACACCTCCATGAAGTAGGTCCCAACCCCCCCCCCGCCCCCCGTACGTGACAGGGGCTTTAACTGACCCAAGGCCAAAAGCGTGCAGCTTTGGTCATGTAACTGTAATTCAAGAGTATTTCTTGGGACGCCTGGGTGGCTCAGTTGGTGAAGCGTCTGCCTTTGGCTCAGGTCACGACTCCAGGATCCTGGGATCGAGCCCCCCATCAGGCTCCCTGCTCAGTGGGGAGCCTGCTTCTCCCTCTCCCTCTGCCTGCCGCTCCCCCTGCTTGTGGTCTAACAAATCTTAAAAAATAGAAGAGTATTTCTTGAAGTCTCCATTATTGCTGAATTGTCTATTTCCCCCCTGAATTCTGTCAGCCCTTCGTGTCTTTTGCTGCTGTTATTAGGTGTGTATGCATTTGTAATTTTTAGAACTTCTTCATGGACTGACTTATCACAAAATAGCCTTCTCTGTCTCTAGTAATGCTTTTTGTCTAACAGTTTACTTTATCTGATATTAGCGTGGTTACTCCAACTTTCCTTTGGTTACTGTTTGCACGGTCTGTTCCCATTCTTTTAATTTCAACTTATCTAAGTCTTTGAATCTAAAGTATGTCTCTTATAGCGAGCATAAAGTTGGATAATTGTTTATCCCTTCTGACAAACTTTGCCTTTTTATTGGAGTGTACACTTAGTAATTTCATGTAATAAG
>NW_023237637.1:1735-2150 GCF_002007445.2 Ailuropoda melanoleuca | reverse complement strand
GTTTTGGCCGAATTGTCTTTCTCAAAAGTGCTGTGTTCGTCGTGTTTCACTCACGGTTACAAAGCACCTTGATTCATGTTCCACCTCCTTAATTCCGTCGTGATTGCAAGGGCTTTCCCCTCCCACTTTGTTTCTTGGTTCTAAGGGCTGGATCATCCCCAGGCCCCTACTTCCAATGTGGAATCGGGGTCCCCAGTGAAAAGGCTGCTGTTCGCTGGAGGTGTTTTCCTGGACGCTCTGCTTTATTACCAATGAGAAGGGCGCTGAGTCCTTGAAAATCCTGAACATTTTCATTCATGCTCCCTTACTCACGAGAGATGATGATCGTTGATATTTCCCTGCATTGTGTGCTCTCTCAAGACCACTGTATGCCACTCTCGTCTGGCTTCCGTGACCACTTTCCCTCATGTTTCCC
>NW_023237637.1:364-1554 GCF_002007445.2 Ailuropoda melanoleuca | reverse complement strand
AGTGCTGTGTGCGTCGTGTTTCACTCACGGTACCAAAGCACCTTGATTCCTGTTCCACCTTCAATCAGGCCATCGTGACTTCAAGAGCTTTCCCTTCACAGTTTGTTTCTTGGTTCTAAGGCCTGGATCCTCCCCAGGCCCCTACACCCAATGTGGAATCGGGGTCCCCAGTGAAAAGGCTGCTGTTCGCTGGAGGTGTTTTCCTGGACGCTCTGCTTTATTACCAATGAGAAGGGCGCTGAGTCCTCGAAAATCCTGAACCTTTTCATTCATGCTCCCTTACTCACGAGAGATGATGATCGTTGATATTTCCCTGGACTGTGTGGTGTCTCAGAGACCACTGTGGGGCACTCTCGTCAGGCTTCCGCGACCACTTTCCCTCATGTTTCCCTATTCACGAAGGGTGATGATAGTGCTAAGACGGTCCCTGTACGGTGTTGTTTCTGACGGACGTGTTTTGGGCCTTTTCGTTCCATTGCCGCCAGCAGTTTTGACAGGATTTCCCCAGGGAGCAAGCATTTCGTTGGAAGCGGGTTTTGGCCGAATTGTCTTTCTCAGTGCTGTGTTCGTCGTGTTTCACTCACGGTACCAAAGCCCCTTGATTCCTGTTCCACCTTCCATAAGGCCGTCGTGACTTCAAGGGCTTTCCCCTCACACTTTGTTTCTTGGTTCTAAGGGCTGGATCCTCCCCAAGCCCCTACACCCAATGTGGAATCGGGGTCCCCAGTGAAAAGGCTGCTGTTCGCTGGAGGTGTTTTCCTGGACGCTCTGCTTTATTACCAATGAGAAGGGCGCTGAGTGCTCGAAAATCCTGAACCTTTTCATTCATGCTCCCTTACTCACGAGAGATGATGATCGTTGATATTTCCCTGCACTGTGTGGGGTCTCAGAGACCACTATGGGGCACTCTCGTCAGGGTTCCGTGACCACTTTCCCTCATGTTTCCCTATTCACGAAGGGTGATGATAGTGCTAAGACGGTCCCTGTACGGTGTTGTTTCTGACGGATGTGTTTTGGGCCTTTTGGTTCCATTGCCGCCAGCAGTTTTGACAGGATTTCCCCACTGAGGAAGCATTTCTTTGGAAGCGGGTTTTGGCCGAATTGTCTTTCTTAGTGCTGTGTACGTCGTGTTTCACTCACGGTACCAAAGCCCCTTGATTCCTGTTCCACCTTCCATAAGGCCGTCGTGA
>NW_023237637.1:0-208 GCF_002007445.2 Ailuropoda melanoleuca | reverse complement strand
ATTATTACCAATGAGAAGGGCGCTGAGTCCTCGAAAATCCTGAACCTTTTCAATCATGCTCCCTTACTCACGAGAGATGATGATCTTTGATATTTCCATGCACTGTGTGGGGTCTCAGAGACCACTATGGGGCACTTTAGTCAGGCTTCCGCGACCACTTTCCCTCATGTTTCCCTATTCACGAAGGGTGATGATAGTGCTAAGACGG
>NW_023237636.1:0-1110 GCF_002007445.2 Ailuropoda melanoleuca | reverse complement strand
TTTCCCATTTTGTGCTTCGTTTCCACTCACCTTTTCGCTCATGCCTCATACCAACTCACCTGTGGGGAATCATTAAACTCTTGGTTTCCTTTGGGGAAGATGAGCTCATTGCAAATATTGTGGAGTCAGAGAAAATGGACCTGAAGGCTGTACCTCTTGAATTGAACCATAATAACCTTCCCAAGGAACACGGAGAGCGTAACAGGTCACACTTGTTTTTAGATGTTTGTTGAGAATGACAATAGTTAATGTGTGTAATCTGTCTTCCAATAAACTGAGACCGGAGTGTATATATAATGATGCCTTCAGGGATATTAATCTGTTTCTTTGATATACCAGCATATTCACAAAAGGAAAATCTTGGCTTCTCACAGTTCATTAGGCCAAATGGATGATTTGTCCCCATAGCAGGCGGTTCACACAACATGCAAACTCAGTCCCAGATTGGCCTAGACACCGGGAATAATACTGTGTATACCCATCAGTCTTCTCTTAAGCGAGGACGGAGGAACAAGGAGCAGTCGCACATCAGAGGTGCTCCGCAGTGTACTTAGGAGACCCAAAGGAACCTCACATTCACATAAAAGCCCACGTTTGTGGGAACTGAAGGTGACGGTCCTTTTTCATTCTGAGTTTCATTCATAACCAGGGGCCGTCATTCCTGCTCTATGGCACTGGAAGGTCAGACTAGGTCAAGTCACCTTTGGACGAAGCTTTGCTTTTTCAGTCCTTTTTACATTGAAAGTTAACTACTGTGGGACACGCCCCACTGGCCAACAGCAAGGGATCCTTGTGTGTGGAGGGAACTGAAGCTCTTTAAGGTAACAAAAATGGAAGCAAACTTCCAACCAACAAAGGCTGAAGGGCCTAGAGATAGGGGGACAGTAGGAACCCTTCAATTAAGAAGATGACTGGTCTTCATTCCCTTTTTTTCAACTTGCTCTGAAAATTACGAGGATGTTTTCATTAGCTACCCTTTCAAACTGGCCAATTTGAGAGAATTCTCATCCGGAAAGCCACTCCTACGTGTGGATTATGTTAGAGACTTATGACCTGAAACATAAAGAATTGTTCTCCTTTCGATACAATTAGGTTTTTTAAAGTGAGGTG
>NW_023237635.1:0-1110 GCF_002007445.2 Ailuropoda melanoleuca | reverse complement strand
GCTTCTTCCTCTCCCACTCCCCCTGCTTGTGTTCCCTCTCTCACCGGCTGTCTCTCTCTCTGTCAAATAAAATAAAAATAAAATCTTAAAAAAAAAATATTATTCTGCGAAGGGGTGTAGGGATTTCACCACACTGGGAACGGGATCCGTGGCACAAAAAAGGCTATGATGGTATTCTAACAGCCTCAATCCGGGTTCAGTGGAAACATTGCACTACTCTTGGTTGTTGGCATGTCTACACTTGTGCCCCAGGTCATTCCTTAGGGTCCCTGCTCCATCCAGGGCTCCTGGTCTGAATCTTAAGATTCTTGTTCGGGGAGTAATGCATACAGGCCATATAAAAGAAACCTAACTCAGACGATGTAAGAGAAAGTCTGGAAACTGCAGAGGGCCGTGTCATTGTAGGAAAAGGAAATGAACATACGAGTTCCATGACTGAAGGGCTCATGTTGGGGCGTTCCCCACCGTATCCCCAATCCACAGAATAGTGGACTAGAGGGCGGTAGTTGATCGGTAAGAATTTTCTGAGCGAATTCACCATCATTCGTTGAGCATGTATCAACCCACTTGAGACTGGCATAGAAAGTGGAGGCAGAGGCAGTCTTGTTGGGGACCCCACCCTTTAACCTGTGGGGTCCCCACTAACTCCATGTAGTGGGTGTCAGAACTGAATTGAATTGAGTCATAGGAAACCCAGCCTGGTGGTGTAGGAGAGTTGGTGTCAGGCCGTACACCGTTGGAGGAATTCAAAACGAAAGGTCTCAGTTCATGTCATGAGAAAATACTGAGATACATAAACATCAAAAGTTTCAGGGGGAAAAAAAGTGTCAGAAGTCATGGGGCAGATTTCATGGCCTAGATGGATTGCCCTGAGACCCCAGATCACACGTAGAACCACTCTTAAAGGGAGGCCTTCATTTTCAGATTTAGCCATTGATCAGTTAGGATTGGTGTGACTCCAAGCCCTTACCCATCAAGAGATTGGCAACATTTCTGCTAAAGCCCATAAATTCCCTGGGAGCAAGCCAGTGTCCAGAACCCTGGGCAGATACCATTGGTGACTGGAGATGGAACAGAACTAAATAGCCAGTGTCCCCCTCCTGGACAGCT
>NW_023237634.1:0-1110 GCF_002007445.2 Ailuropoda melanoleuca | reverse complement strand
TTTTTTTTTTTAATGCATTGTCTTATGCTCCTGGTTTTACCATTTCATATTTAAATCCTCTATGGTTGACACATAGCACATTTCTAATTTTTCTTTATTAAATACAAACTTTTAAGCACCTCTTTATACAATTGTCCAGTTGTTTATTTAGGAGAATTTTATTAGGAAATTATATCAGTTAAGGTGATTTGGAAGCTCTTTTTTTTTTTTTTTAAGTAGGCTCCACACCCAACTTGGGGCTTGAACTCATGACCCTGAGATAAGAGTCACGTGCTCTACCAACTGAGCCAAGCAGGCACCCCTGGAAACTCTTGGCGTGCAATGCCCAGTTGCTTTGCATGAAGGGGAAACCGTTGCAGACTCAACAGGGCAATATGTTCCTGACGGTCCCCTTTGCCTGCAGGTTTTTCAAGAGGAGATTCTTGTCCAAAGGGAGAAAAGGTTCCCAGTGGTGTCTTCCTCACAGGAAACCTTTAGAGAGGGAGGAGATGTAAGTCTGTCCAGGTTGGTCTTCAGAGAACTGCCCAAGGGAGCCCCGAAGTCTCTCCCAGAACTGATTTGAGGTTCCAGTGACAAGAAGAATACCATGGAAACCATGTCGGGGTTAACCGTGAGTGTGGCCCCTGGGTGGATCTCCAAAGACCCTGCCCTCAGAGGGAGGTCAGGAGTCAGGTTCCCTCGAGGCCCCCAAAGACGGAGTCTCTCCAAGTGTTGCCACCACACAAAGTGTGTTCGCCTCCCCAGACAGGATGCTGGGTGTTGTTAAGAGGTAAAGACAAAGCTGTGTGAGAGAAGGGTTCTGTGCTGGGCCCAGGAGGTGAGCAGTAAACTCTCTGGAGTTTGCCTGAGGGCTGGAGCGGCTGGGGACTCTGCACTTGGCTGGCAGGACCGGCTTGGGGACAGCTTCTCCAGCAAATCCTAGATTCTCCATCCTTCATACGAGCTCCCCATCCAGCCATCTTTGGTCCGGTGCACGCAACATATTGATAAAAGTGCCCGTTCACAAGATCACTGTGCAGTATATGCAAATATCGAATCATTATGTTGTACACCTGAACCGATATAGTGGTGTATGTCAATTACACCTCAATAATATTAGTAATAATAATA
>NW_023237633.1:0-1110 GCF_002007445.2 Ailuropoda melanoleuca | reverse complement strand
TCTTTTTGAATAAACTATCCATAAGGCGTGGTTTGGATTTCAGCCTGGATGAAAATAAACTCACCTGACAAACCCGATAAGTAATTGATCATATCCTCATTCTCCCCCTCTTAGTGCCCTTAGCAACCAGTGGTTAATCAAAGGGCACTATCCAGATCAGAATAATGAGGCATGCTGGTTTAAAATGCAAATTCTTTGACCCCAGGAATTTACAAATCTCTGGAAGTGGGATCCAGCGATTTGCATTTTTAAGAGGCTCTTCAAGTGATTCATATTTAATCTTGGAAGCAAGGAAACATCCCAGAATACTCTTAGCACATACTTCTACATACATCCACTGAAGAACAAGGATGATGAGTAGTGGTACAAAGACCCAAGGATATTATTGATAGCAGTTTTCTCTAAACAGATAAAATGAACTCTCAAACTCCAGAGAAATATTTCTGGAAATTGTGGGAAGACGCTTGAGGAAAAAGAATCTGATTTTTAATCTACTGATATAGATTGAACCTTGAACCACCACAGCCCAATTACATGGCTGGATGAGGGTTGCAGTTTAGCTATCCAACTCCTGCCCTTGGAAAACCTTCCCTTAATACCAAGAATAGACTACTATCCTGATATGTTTCCAGCACATTTGCACTTACCTCTTAGCAAAAATTTCTATTATACTCTCTTGTAATTGCCTTCTAAATGCAGTTTCTTCTTGCAGACTGTACATTCCACAAGATTATAAGGGGAAGAAGGAAGTGAGTTGGGACTGGGTCTTGTTTACTCATACAACTAGGCATGCTTGTGCTGGGGATATAGTAAGTGCTCAGTAAACATCAAATTAATTAATAGGTTCAGTAAACTTAATCCTATTCCAGTACGGAAAGTATGAATAGAAGACTGTGACAATGGAACCAACATGCCTGAGGACAAACGCAATAAAAACTGGTAGAATTCCAGAGCCCCAGCGGTACTATAATGTCTTAGAAAGGGTAACACCATTGGCCCAGACTTCAGCATATTAGGGTAGGGTGTTCCCTAACATGGCTTCATAAAAAATACCAATTGATAAAGTCAGTAGGGCAAGAAATCAGGGAAATGGCAGACACTGCATGGAGG
>NW_023237632.1:0-1110 GCF_002007445.2 Ailuropoda melanoleuca | reverse complement strand
GTGCCCTCCTTACTACCCATCACCAGTCTATCCCATTCCCTCACCCCCTCCCCTCTGAAGTCTTCAGTTTGAGTAACCACATCTGTTACCTCACATAATTATCTTTTGTGCGTGCATCCTAAGAATTATCTTTAGTGTGTGCGTCTTTCGTGTATATTTCCAAGTGTACAATCCAGTATCATTAACTAGGGTCACCACACGTACATGGCACCCCCCGGACTTATTTGTCTTATAACTAGAAGTCTGTACCCTTTGATCAGCACCTCCGGCATTTCCCCGCCGCCCCCCCCAGCCCCTGTTTTTATGAGTTGGCCTTTTGTTAGATTCCACCATCAGTAAATTTATGTAGTATTTGTATTTGTCTTTGTCTGACTTACTTAACACAATGCCCTCAAGTTCCACCCATGTTGTCACAAATGTCCACCCAAATTTCACAAATATATAATTATATATAGTTGTTATATAGTTATACTATATGGAGAGAGAGAGAGAGAGAGAATTGGCATTACTTCTTCTTTAAATATTTGGTAGAATTCACCAATGAAACACTATATATGTAGATAACATTTTATTTATCCATTCATCAACAGACACATGAGTTGTTTCCATGTCTTGGCGATTGTGAACAATGCTGCAGTGAATACGGGAGAGCAGGTGTCTCCTTCAGATGTATGCCCAGACCTGGGATTCCTGGATTGTAGGTTAGTTCTGTTTTTAATCTTCTGAGGAACCTCTGTACCATTTTCCACAGTGGCTGCCCCAATTTATATTCTCACCAACGGTGCACGAGGGTCCCCTTTGCTCCACATCCTCCCCGACACTTCTCATTCCTTATTTTTTTGATAATAGCCATTCAAACAGGTGTGAAGTGGTATCTCATTGTGGTTCTGATTTGCATTTCCTTGATGATTAATGACATTGAGCATCTTTTCATGTACCCGTTGGCCATCTGTATGTCTTTTTTGGAAAAATGTCTATTCCATTCCTCTGCCAATTTTTTAATTGGATTATTTGTGTTTTTTTTAAATTATACACTTTGTTTATTTTTTTATAATAATTTTTTATTATGTTATGTTAGTCACCATACAGTACATCCTTAGTTTTTGATGT
>NW_023237631.1:0-6332 GCF_002007445.2 Ailuropoda melanoleuca | reverse complement strand
TCAACGAACATCATCTCACTTAAATAAGGGTGTCTAAATGAAAAAGTTCAAGAATTTCGAGGACTCAGCCCACTTCTTATTGGTATTAAAGAAGAGCGTCAGGATAACACCTCCAGCTAACATCCAGGTTTTCAATTGGGACCCAGATTCCCCATTGGGTGAATGTGCCTTGGATGCATCCAGCACTTAGAACCAATAAACAAAGTGCGAAGATAAGGCCCTTGAAGTCACATCGGCCTTATAGAACGTGGAACAAAAATCAAGGTGCTTTGTTACCGTGAGTGAAACACGATCAGCACAGCACTGAGAAACAAAATTTGGCCAAACCAGCCTCCAATGCAATGTTTGCTTCATGGGTAAATCCCATTAAAACTGCTGGTGGCAATGGAACGAAAATGCCTAAACCATTTCTGTCAGAAACAACACTGTGCAGTGGCCGTCTTAGCACTATCATCATCCATCGTGAATAGGGAAACATGAGGGAAAGTGTTCACGGAAGCCTGACGAGAGTGCCACGCAGTGGTCTCTGAGATACCTCAAAATGCAGGGAAATATCAACGAACATCATCTCACTTAAATAAGGGAGTCTAAATGAAAACGTTCAAGAATTTCGAGGACTCAGCGCCCTTCTTATTGGTATTAAAGAAGAGCGTCCAGGATAACACCTCCAGCTAACATCCGCATTTCATTGGGACCCAGATTCCCCATTGGGTGAATGTGCCTTGGATGCATCCAGCACTTAGAAGCAAGAAACAAAGAGCGAAGATAAAGCCCTTGAAGTCACAGTGGCCTTATAGACCGTGAAACAAAAATCAAGCTGCTTTGTTTTAGTGAGTGAAACACGATGAACACAGCACTGAGAAACAAAATTTAGCAAATCAGCCTCCAATGCAATGTTTGCTTCATGGGTAAATCCCATTAAAACTGCTGGTGGCAATGGAACGAAAATGCCTAAACCATTTCTGTCAGAAACAACACTGTGCAGTGGCCGTCTTAGCACTATCATCATCCTTCGTGAATAGGGAAACATGAGGGAAAGTGTTCACGGAAGCCTGACGAGAGTGCCACATAGTGGTCTCTGAGACACCACACAATCCAGGGAAATATCAACGAACATCATCTCACTTAAATAAGGGAGTATAATTGAAAAAGTTCAAGAAATTCGAGGACTAAGTGCCCTTCTTATTGGTATTAAAGAAGATCGTCCAGGAAAACACATCCAGCTATCATCCGCGTTTTCAGTTGGGACCGAGAATCCCCATTGGGTGAATGTGCCTTCGAAGTATCCAGCACTTAGAACCAAGAAACAAAGTGCGAAGATAAAGCCCTTGAAGTCACATTGGCCTTATAGAACGTGGAACAAAAATCAAGGTGCTTTGTTACCGTGAGTGAAACACGATGATTCAGCACTGAAAAAACAAAATTTGGCCAAACCAGCCTCCAATGCAATGTTTGCTTCATGGGTAAATCCCACCAAACTGCTGGTGGCAAAGGAACGAAAATGCCTAAACCATATCTGTCAGAAAAAACACTGTGCAGTGGCCGTCTTAGCACTATCATCATCCTTTGTTTATAGGGAAACATGAGGGAAAGTGTTCATGGAAGCCTGACAAGAGTGCCACATAGTGGTCTCTGAGACACCACACAATCCAGGGAAATATCAACGAATATCATCTCACTTAAATAAGGGAGTCTAAATGAAAAAGATCAAGAATATCGAGGACTCAGTGCCCTTCTTATTGGTATTAAAGAAGAGCGTCCAGGATAACACCTCCAGCTAACATCCGCATTTCCTTGGGACCCAGATTCCCCATTGGGTAAATGTGCCTTGGAAGCATCCAGCACTTAGAACCAAGAAACAAAGTGCGAAGATAAAGCCCTTGAAGTCACATTGGCCTTATAGAACGTGGAACAAAAATCAAGGTGCTTTGTTACCGTGAGTGAAACACGATCAGCACAGCACGGAGAAACAAAATTTGGCCAAACCAGCCTCCAATGCAATGTTTGCTTCATGGGTAAATCCCATTAAAACTGCTGGTGGCAATGGAACGAAAATGCCTAAACCATTTCTGTCAGAAACAACACTGTGCAGTGGCCGTCTTAGCACTATCATCATCCTTCGTGAATAGGGAAACATGAGGGAAAGTGTTCACGGAAGCCTGACGAGAGTGCCACATAGTGGTCTCTGAGACACCACACAATCCAGGGAAATATCAACGAACATCATCTCACTTAAATAAGGGAGTCTAAATGAAAACGTTCAAGAATTTCGAGGACTCAGCGCCCTTCTTATTGGTATTAAAGAAAGCGTCCAGGATAACACCTTCAGCTATCATCCGAGATTCCTTTGGGAACCAGATTCCCCATTGGGTGAATGTGCCTTGGAAGCATCCAGCACTTAGAACCAGGAAACAAAGTGCGAAATAAAGCCCTTGAAGTCACATCTGCCTTATAGAGCGTGGAACAAAAATCAAGGTGCTTTGTTACAATGAGTGAAACACGATCAGCACAGCCGGAGAAACAAAATTTGGCCAAACCAGCCTCCAATGCAATGTTTGCTTCATGGGTAAATCCCATCAAAACTGCTGGTGGCAATGGAACGAAAATGCCTAAATATTTTCTGTCAGAAAAAACACTGTACAGTGGCCGTTNTCGTGCACGATCATCATCCTTCGTGAATAGGGAAACATGAGGGAAAGTGTTCACGGAAGCCTGACGAGAGTGCCACATAGTGGTCTCTGAGACACCACACAATCCAGGGAAATATCAACGAACATCATCTCACTTAAATAAGGGAGTATAAATGAAAAAGGTCAAGAATTTCGAGGATTCAGCGCCCTTCTTATAGGTATTAAAGGAGAGCGTCCAGGATAACACCTCCAACTAACATCCGTGTTTTATTGGGACCCAGATTCTCCATTGGGTAAATGTGCCTTGGAAGCATCCAGCACTTAGAACCAAGAAACAAAGTGCGAAGATAAAGCCCATGAAGTCACATTGGCCTTATAGAACGTGGAACCAAAATCAAGGTGCTTTGTTACCGTGAGTGAAACACGATCAGCACAGCGCTGAGAAACAAAATTTGGCCAAACCTGCCTCCAATGCCATGTTTGCTTCCTGGGTAAATCCCATTAAAACTGCTGGTGGCAATGGAACGAAAATGCCTAAACCATTTCTGTCAGAAACAACACTGTGCAGTGGCTGTCTTAGCACTATCATCATCCTTCGTAAATAGGGAAACATGGGGGAAAGTGTTCACGGAATCCTGACGAGAGTGCCACATAGTGGTCTCTGAGACACCACACTATCCAGGGAAATATCAACGAACATCATCTCACTTAAATAAGGAGTATAAATGAAAAAGTTCAAGAATTTCGAGGACTCAGCGCCCTTCTTATTTGTATTAAAGAAGAGCGTCCAGGATAACACCTCCAGCTAACATCCGCATTTCCTTGGGACCCAGATTCCCCATTGGGTAAATGTGCCTTGGAAGCATCCAGCACTTAGAACCAAGAAACAAAGTGCGAAGATAAAGCCCTTGAAGTCACATTGGCCTTATAGAACGTGGAACAAAAATCAAGGTGCTTTGTTACCGTGAGTGAAACACGATCAGCACAGCACGGAGAAACAAAATTTGGCCAAACCAGCCTCCAATGCAATGTTTGCTTCATGGGTAAATCCCATTAAAACTGCTGGTGGCAATGGAACGAAAATGCCTAAACCATTTCTGTCAGAAACAACACTGTGCAGTGGCCGTCTTAGCACTATCATCATCCTTCGTGAATAGGGAAACATGAGGGAAAGTGTTCACGGAAGCCTGACGAGAGTGCCACATAGTGGTCTCTGAGACACCACACAATCCAGGGAAATATCAACGAACATCATCTCACTTAAATAAGGGTGTCTAAATGAAAAAGTTCAAGAATTTCGAGGACTCAGCGCCCTTCTTATTGGTATAAAGTAGAGCATCCGNCCTCCAGCTAACAACCGCGTTTCCTTGGGACCCAGATTCCCCATTGGGTAAATGTGCCTTGGAAGCATCCAGTACTTAGAACCAGAAACAAAGTGTGAATATAAAGCCCTTGAACTCACATTGGCCTTATAGAACGTGGAACAAAAATCAAGGTGCTTTGTTACCGTGAGTTAAACACTATCAGCACAGCACTGAGAAACAAACTTTGGCCAAACCAGCCTCCAATGCAATGTTTGCTTCATGGGTAAATCCCATTAAAACTGCTGGTGGCAATGGAACGAAAATGCCTAAACCATTTCTGTCAGAAACAACACTGTGCAGTGGCCGTCTTAGCACTATCATCATCCTTCGTGAATAGGGAAACATGAGGGAAAGTGTTCACGGAAGCCTGACGAGAGTGCCACATAGTGGTCTCTGAGACACCACACAATCCAGGGAAATATCAACGAACATCATCTCACTTAAATAAGGGAGTCTAAATGAAAAAGTTCAAGAATTTCGAGGACTCAGCACCCTTCTTATTGGTATTAAAGAAGAGCGTCCAGGATAACACCATCAGCTATCATACGACTTTCCTTTGGAAACCAGATTCCCCATTGGGTGAATCAGCCTTGGATGCATCCAGCACTTAGAACCAAGAAACAAAGTGCAAAGATAAAGCCCTTGAAGTCACATTGGCCTTATAGAACGTGGAACAAAAATCAAGGTGCTTTGTTACCGTGAGTGAAACACGATCAGCACAGCACGGAGAAACAAAATTTGGCCAAACCAGCCTCCAATGCAATGTTTGCTTCATGGGTAAATCCCATTAAAACTGCTGGTGGCAATGGAACGAAAATGCCTAAACCATTTCTGTCAGAAACAACACTGTGCAGTGGCCGTCTTAGCACTATCATCATCCTTCGTGAATAGGGAAACATGAGGGAAAGTGTTCACGGAAGCCTGACGAGAGTGCCACATAGTGGTCTCTGAGACACCACACAATCCAGGCAAATATCAACGAACATCATCTCACTTAAATAAGGGAGCCTAATTGAAAAAGTTCAAGAATTTCGAGGAATCAGCGCCCTTCTTATTTNCAGAAAACACCTCCAGCTTACATAGACATTTCATTGGGCCCCCGATTCCACATTGGGTAAATGTGCCTTGGAAGCATCCAGCACTTAGAACGAAGAAACAAAGTGCGAAGATAAAGCCCTTGAAGTCATATTGGCCTTATACAACGGGGAACAAAAATCAAGGTGCTTTGTTACCGTGAGTGAAACACGATCAGCACAGCACGGAGAAACAAAATTTGGCCAAACCAGCCTCCAATGCAATGTTTGCTTCATGGGTAAATCCCATTAAAACTGCTGGTGGCAATGGAACGAAAATGCCTAAACCATTTCTGTCAGAAACAACACTGTGCAGTGGCCGTCTTAGCACTATCATCATCCTTCGTGAATAGGGAAACATGAGGGAAAGTGTTCACGGAAGCCTGACGAGAGTGCCACATAGTGGTCTCTGAGACACCACACAATCCAGGGAAATATCAACGAACATCATCTCACTTAAATAAGGGAGTCTAAATGAAAACGCTCAAGAATTTTGAGGACTCAGCCCCCTTCTTATTGGTATTAAAGAAGAGCGTCCGGGATAACACCTTCAGGTATCATATGAGTTTCCTTTGGGAACCAGATTCCCCATTGGGTGATTGTGCCTGGGAAGCATCCAGCACTANTGGGTGTTGGGCCTTCGAAGGATCCAGCACTTCGAAGCGAGAATCAAAGTTTGAGGATAGAGCCCTTGAAGTCACATAGACCTTATGGAAGGTGGAACAGGAATCAAGGTGTTTTGGTACCATGAGTGAAACACGATCAGCACAGCACTGAGAAACAAAATTTTGCCAAACCAGCCTCCAATGCAATGTTTGGTTCATGGGTAAATCCCACTAAAACTGCTGGTGGCAATGGAACGAAAATGCCTAAACCATTTCTGTCAGAAACAACACTGTGCAGTGGCCGTCTTAGCACTATCATCATCCTTCGTGAATAGGGAAACATGANGGAATCATGAGGGAAAGTGTTCACGGAAGCCTGACGAGAGTGCCACATATTGGTCTCTGAGACACCACACAACCAGGAAATATCAACGAACATCATCTCACTTAAATAACGGAGTCTAAATGAAAAAGTTCAAGAAATTCGAGGACTCAGCGCCCTTCTTATAGGTATTAAAGAAGAGCGTCCAGGATAACACCTTCAGCTATCATCCGAGTTTCCTTTGTGAACTAGATTCCCCATTGGGTGAATATGCCTTGGAAGCATCCAGCACTTAGAACCAAGAAACAAAGTGCGAAGATAAAGCCCTTGAAGTCACA
>NW_023237630.1:0-1110 GCF_002007445.2 Ailuropoda melanoleuca | reverse complement strand
GAATCATGCAGCATGTACCTTCTCAGATTGGCTTCCTCCACTGGGTAAAATGCATTTAGGTTTTTCCATGTGTCTTCATGGCTTGAAAGCTCATTCTTTTTAGTGCTGACTAATATGTCATTGTCTGGATATCCCACCGTTTATTTATCCATTCACCAATGAAAGGGCATCTTGGTTGCTTCCAAGTTTTGGCAATTATGAATAAAGCTATAAATATCTATGTGCTGGTATTGGTACAGATAAGTTTTCAACTTGTCTGGAGCACGATGTAGTTTTTAAAATTTAAAATACTATGAAATAAGTTTCCTGTTAATGTTCTTGTACCATAAAGTCTGATTTCAGAAATGAATTACAGGATAAACCAAGAAATGCCTACCTATGCATGGAAAATAAAATCAGAAACTGGTCTCAACTAGCACCCCTGCTCGGACAAAGGAGTCCCACCCACCCGGGCTCTCCTCTGACTTCATCTCTCCACAAGGGACTTGTTCACCTAGAGCCCAGAGCTCCTTCTAGGCCACACTCTGAGTTCCTGGGGTCTTGGAATTCCTCTCAGACAGGAAGAGGAGCAGAAGGCAAAAAGGGATCTTGTCAGCAGAGTCAGCCCCTTTCAATAAGCTTCTAAGAATACTTTCCTCCCATCACTTCTACTGACATCCTATTTGCTAGAACTGTATCAGATGACACCTCTGCCTGTGAGAGAGGCCTAGAAATATAGCTGAAAGCATTGCTACAACCAATAACCAGGAGGATGGATATATATATATATATATTTAAGGAAGAAAGGGAGCTTTGATTTAGTGAGACAAATAAAAGTTTCTGCCACAGATGGGATTATGTGGAGGAGGAACTGTAATCTTCTCCCAAGCCAACATTCACCAGTATTTTGTTTTTCAGCCTGTTAACCTTACAAGTTCAATAGCAATTCAATGGTCAATTAGCAGGGAAGAATATCAGAATATGTTGTCAGGAAATTGTCAATGCTCCCAGGCATCTGTCCTTCCATACCTTGTGAATCTATCTACTCTTCATCTAGAAGCATCTGAAATAATCCAGAATGGGCTCTCTTTTTTTTAAAGATTTTATTTATTTATTTATTTATTTATTTAT
>NW_023237629.1:0-1110 GCF_002007445.2 Ailuropoda melanoleuca | reverse complement strand
GTTCACATTTTACAACTTGTATGACACTTGTCAGGCACTTTTCTGGGCCTCAGTGGCTTTATCTGCAAAATGGGCTAATGATACCTCATTGACAAGGGTGATGCTCAGAATATTTATCAACTAGTCCAGCCAGGGCCTTAACCCACCCAAAGCTAAGATTCTATGAATGTTATCAAAAGCACACAATGTGCATGTCCATTATTTATTAATATGCATAATAAATACGTTTATTAATATGTATTAATAAAACAAATTACAAAGCAGTACATATTGTATTACATCATTTTGATCAGAAAATAAATCTTTGCGTACCAAAAAGTGCCTGGCAGGACAGTCACCGAGTTGTACAGTGTTTGGAAATCACCTTTAGCTGGTGAGATGATAGTGATTTTTCTAAGAAGGCTGGCTAATAAAGTAAAGTAAAGTTTCCTTTCAGATTGAGCAAGCAGCTCCAACCCAGGAAAAGGCTGAGAAAGCCCTTTCCCTCCTGTCCTTCCAGATGCCTGCTCTTGAGCCTCTCCTGGGCACGGCTGGCTGTCTGGAGGGCATGGGCCTGGCACTTATGGTAGACCATGAACGTTCCGGTCCATGGTAGACCGTGGACATGGAGTCCTGCAGACAAGAAAAGAAAGGCACTAAGACCTAGCAGCTGAGTTAGCAGCAGAGTGGGGACCCCCAACCAGGCTTCTTCTATGGCAGAGCCCTAAAGTGATGTCCCCAAAGTGCGTTCCACGGTATTCTACCAAAAAACAAAACAGTTCCATGCTCAAACAAGTCTGCCATTTCTTTCCTGCAGGACCTGGTGCCTGTAATCTGTGAGTTGCAAAGGTACAGTAGGGGTTAAGTTCTGCAGTGTTCCCAAACTCTTCAACTGTGGAACCCTTGAATGGCAGAGCCTATGGTAATACTAGTTTCCATGGAACACACATTGGGAAATACTACGTTCTAGGACTACGGGAACGACTCTGTCGAACTATGCATCCTGTAACACCATCACCGGTCACTGTCTCATTGGAAGGAGAGCTTTATCCAGCGCACATCATTGTTGTGCTGCTCGAGAACCAATTCCAATCAACGGCTGGTACGTGTCCGTCTGTCTTCCAGGAATAC
>NW_023237628.1:0-1110 GCF_002007445.2 Ailuropoda melanoleuca | reverse complement strand
TTTATTTATTTATTTATTTATTTATTTGAGAGGGAGAGAGCACACGAGTAGGGGGCCAGGGGCAGTGGCAGAGGAAGAAACAGTCTCCACACTGAGTGCGGAGCCCAACACGGGACTTGGTCCCACAACCCTGAGATCACGACCTGAGATTAAATCAAGATTTGGATGCTCAACCGACTGACCCACCCAGGTGCCCCAAGAATCAATGGGTTTCATCCAAAGAAATAGAGGATTAAGTGCATTGAATTTCATTATAATTAAAAGTTGACCACTTTAACAAATTATCAAAGGAAACATTTACAGCCAACTACACACCAAGATTTAAATGCTATTGAAAATAGAGTGCATAAAATGAAACAGAAGTAAGACTATAGCAAATAAGGGCAGGTAGATGCATTAAATTAATATAGAAAGAAATGAAAACACTCAAATATTGGGTCCCAAAGCAAAATCAAACAATATGCTGTATGCTAGAAATACACCTGAAGCGAATTGAAATGTTTGAAGGTAGAAGGACGAGCAGAGGATAGCAGCAGATACAGAGAAGAAAGCAAGCAGGTCACAGTCTAACGAGGTGAGGATTCTGGAAAGTGACATCGAGAGAGAGACAAAGGAGGACGGTTCACAATGGGCGATCCATAGTGAAGACACGTCAGTGCGTATTTGTAACAGCTATGAATACCCACCCAAATGAAATAGCGCCGCACTCCTAGGGGATAAAACCAGCCGTACAAGGAAAGCTACACAGACACTACGCCAGTAGAGATCTGAACCACTTGCTTTGTAACAGAGGAAGCAGACAAAAATAAGTTCTAGAAGACCAGAATAACAGAATGAGTCACTTTTTTCAAGTACCAATAATGAGGAAAAATTGACCATTTCATAGGGTATACAGAGGACCACAGCATACTCCAGAAATTAAACTAACACAGACATCATTCTCTGGTCAAATTGCAGGAAAACAGAAATTAATAACAAACGCATGAGACAATCGAAATAGCCATCAACAAACAAACAATCACTACGATAGGGACATTTTTAACCCATCTCTTAACCAATTCTTAAAAAGGAAATGAAAACCAAACAGCGGAATATCTAAACCATGACAGT
>NW_023237627.1:0-1110 GCF_002007445.2 Ailuropoda melanoleuca | reverse complement strand
CCCATAACGCCAGGATCACGCCCTGAGCCGAAGGCAGACGCTTAACCGCTGTGCCACCCAAGCGCCCCAAGGATTTATTTATTTTGAGAGAGAAAGAAGGAGGAAGAGAGAAAGAGAGAGGATGAGTTGGGGGAGGAGCAGAAGGAGAGGAAGAGGGAAAAGCAGACTCCCTGATGAGCACAGAGCCTAATGAGGGGCTTAATCCCGGAACTCTGAGAGCATGACCTGAGCCAAAGTCAGATGCTTAACCAACTGAGCAACACAGGTGCCCCAGTTTTATCAATTTTATTAATGTTTTTCAATGAACTATCTGATAACTTCATTGATCTATTCTAGTGGTGGTGGTAGTAGTAGTAGTAGTTTCTGTATCATTTATTTTGCTTTAATCTTTATTATCTCCTTCCTTCTGCTGCTTTTAGGCTACATTTTTTGTTTCATAGGTCCTTTATAGTATAAAGTTAGGTTCTTCTTTGAGATTTTTCTTGCTTCTTTAGGTAGGCCTGATTTGTTATACATTTCCCACTTAGGAACACATTTGCTGCATGCCAAATGCTTTGGACCACTGTGTTTTCATTTCATTTGTTTGTATGTTTTTTTTTAAATTTTCTTCTTTGATTACCTGGTTGACCCATTCATTGTTTAGTAGCACGCTGTTTAACCTCTGTGTTGTCATCTTTCCAAATTTTTTCTTGTGGTTGGTTTCTAGTTTCATAGCTTTGTGGTCAGAAAAGTTGCATGAGGGAGGTAAGATGGCGGAAAAGTAGGGGTCCCCTTTTTTTTTAAGTTATTTTATTATATTATGTTAGTCGCCATACAGTACATCCCTGGTTTCTGATGCTGAGTTCGATTTTTCATTACTTGCTTATAACACCCAGTGCACCATGCAATATGTGCACAGCTTACTACCCATCACCAGTCTATCCCATTCACCCACCCCCTTCCCCTCTGAAGCCCTCAGTTTGTTTCCCAGAGTCCATAGTCTCTCATGCTTCATCCCCCTTCTGGTTACCCCCCCTTTCTTTATCCCTTTCTTCCCCTGCCAATCTTCCTAGTTCTTCTGTTCCATAGATGAGAGAAATCATATGATAATTGTCTTTCTCTGCTTGACTT
>NW_023237626.1:391-1169 GCF_002007445.2 Ailuropoda melanoleuca | reverse complement strand
TGGGGAGGATCCAGCCCTTAGAACCAAGAAACAAAGTGTGAGGGGAAAGCCCTTGAAGTCACAACGGCCTAATGGAAGGTGGAAGAGGAATCAAGGTGCTTTGGTACCGTGCGTGAAAAACGACGCACACAGCACTGAGAAAGACAATTCGGCCAAAACCCGCTTCCAACGAAATGTTTGCTCCCTGGGGAAATCCTGTCAAACTCCTGGCGGCAATGGAACGAAAAGGACCAACACACGTCAGTCAGAAACAACACTGTACAGGGACCGTCTTAGCACTATCATCACACTTCGTGAATAGGGAAACATGAGGGAAAGTGGTCGCGGAAGCCTGACGAGAGTGCCCCATAGTGGTCTCTGAGACACCACACAGTCCAGGGAAATATCAACGATCATCATCTCTCGTGAGTAAGGGAGCATGAATGAAAAGGTTCAGGATTTTCGAGCACTCAGCGCCCTTCTCATTGGTAATAATGCAGAGCGTCCAGGAAAACACCTCCAGCGAACAGCAGCCTTTTCACTGGGGACCCCGATTCCACATTGGGTGTAGGGGCCTGGGGAGGATCCAGCCCTTAGAACCAAGAAACAAATTGTGAGTAGAAAGCCCTTGAAGTCACGACGGCCTTATGGAAAATAGAACAGGAATCAAGGTGCTTTGGTACCGTGAGTATAACACGATGAACACAGCACTGAGAAAGACAATTCGGCCAAAACCCGCTTCCAACGAAATGCTTGCTCCCTGGGGAAATCCTGTCAAAACTGCTGGCGGCAATGGAAC
>NW_023237626.1:0-288 GCF_002007445.2 Ailuropoda melanoleuca | reverse complement strand
GGTCGCGGAAGCCTGACGAGAGTGCCCCATAGTGGTCTCTGAGACACCACACAGTCCAGGGAAATATCAATGATCATCATCTCTCGTGAGTAAGGGAGCATGAATGAAAAGGTTCAGGATTTTCGAGGACTCAGCGCCCTTCTCATTGGTAATAATGCAGAGTGTCCAGGAAAACACCTCCAGCGAACAGCAGCCTTTTCACTGGGATCCCGATTCGACATTGGGTGTAGGTGCCTGGGGAGGATCCAGCCCTTAGAACCAAGAAACAAAGTGTGAGGGGAAAGCCAT
>NW_023237625.1:0-1110 GCF_002007445.2 Ailuropoda melanoleuca | reverse complement strand
AGCACTCAGGGAAAAGATGGAATACAGATAAGGCTTAGAGAAAATAAAACTGTTCGTTTCTCCCAAATAATGCAGCCCACATATTTCACAGAATTAATGTTGACAGAATCCACAGAGTTTAGGGAAAAGCAAGAGCCAGAGCTCACATGATTTCTTCCAGCCATTTCAGAGCTCACAATTTCTCTGCCATTGGTAACCTACCGTGGAGAATTCATTTCATGCCTGTCTACTCTGGTAAAACCTTGGGATGAATTGAATTGTTACAAAAAGGTGAAAATTAGGAATGCCAAGAGTCATTTGATGCAGCTAATTAGCAGTCATCATCTCTGCAGTTTTGCACGTGCTTCTGACTTTCTTTACCTGTAAACTTAGTTTCTGAAGTTGTGTCTGATCAAAGAATTGTGAGAAACCCCTTTGCCTGTTGTCAAGGAAAAGGTCTTATCTCTTTACACTGGAGCATTAGAGAAAAATATTCACTTTTAAGTGATCTTCTGTTATTGGAATTATTTTGATCAAACTAAAAACCTGTAAGCTAGAATTTAGTTCAACTACATGCCAAGTGTAAGGGATGGAGAAATGAAAGAAACGGACCTGCCCTTCCAGTGGTTTCCACTGCATTTAGATTAATGTTCCTCTATTTTACTACAATAAAAAAAAGTTGGGGGAAAAAAAGTCCAAGTTCCTTGTGTGGGTTGGCAAGGAGGGGATGACATTATCCAGAATTCTGGATTTCCTGATTTCTGACCTTGCCTCTATGTATGGTCCCATCACTCAACACACTGCCTTAGTGGCCAGCTCTCATTTCTTCGAACACATCATACCTGCTCCCACCTCTGGGCCTCTGCATTTGCTGTCCCCACTGCCTGGAATGCTCTCTTCCCCTCCCCCCAACCCCCCAGCTCTTTACAAAACTTGGTTCCTTCACGACAGTCATCTATCAGCTTGAAAGTCACCTTCTCAACAAGTCCTTCCCTGACCCACATGTGTCAGTTAGGATATTTTCATCAACAAGTAACAAAGAAGACCCAGGAGAAATAGTGAAAACAAAGCTTTGGTAACTCATACAACATATAGCACAAGGGAAGGATTGTTCTGAGGTTGGGTAAGTCA
>NW_023237624.1:0-1110 GCF_002007445.2 Ailuropoda melanoleuca | reverse complement strand
TTTTAAAAAATGATGTTTAGTGATCTACCAGCTAATAATAATTCCATTATGTCATCTTTCAATTTTGCTGACAGCAAAGAACTAGAAACCACCTCACCTATATAAGGACTTTTACTTAATCATTTCCCATTGCTGACACCAAGATTTTGAATGGATCCTTTGTTTTGCACTTGGTGGTTTGCCTACCCAGAGCAACATATAGTGAAATTAGGGATAGGAGAGTGATAGGCCTTCCTTTCATAGAGTGAAAGGTGAGATGGGGAAGGAGACCTGAAGTACCAAGTTCAGGGCACATATGCAAGTGCAGATCTGGAAACTGATTCTGTTAAACATCATAACCACTTATGTAGTTTGAAGGCTGCTACTCTAGATAATTTAGCTCATGGCTTTGTGATGATGCAAAATAGGACTCCCTTAAGCACCAATGCCAGCCTTTCAGTGGGTCTAAATGACTTCCCAGTACAGGTGCACTGAACCCACTATATTGGCTGTGTAATTAACCCAAACATACCTGCCAATATAGTTCCAAAGAGAAATTCACAAACTGATGAAAATACAACCTAGAAATTTATATCAGAATTTGACAAATTTTTTTTTGAGGGAAAAGCAATTTAAGAAAGATGAAATATATCCCCTATCATCAGAAGCTAATGGTGATATTTTATTCTGACATATTAATGCAGAAAGCTGTACTCACTGACTCACTTGCCTGGAACTGAGATGCAGAAATACCCTCTCATGTCCCCAGTGATATGAAGAAAGGCAGTCAACCAAAGAAAGTTAGCAGAACACACCAGTGTTTGAACAGTCTCATCAGAGATATTATTTGCCAAATAATCAGTTCAAACAACATAAGAGGGGAAAAATATTTTTCCCCTTCTCCTCCCAATAAGCTTTTGAGGAATTTATACTTAAATTTCAGCAAGTGATTAGTCTGTAACCTCCTCTTTAAAAATATAAAAGAAACAGGCTTTTATATTCTCCTGTCACAATCCATTTCTGAATCATTTCATTCTACAACCTCACTTATAAGTCGGGGTTAATTTAATTAATTGGAAAAAAGGCAACTATACACAAATATATATGTATATATATATATATATATATGTA
>NW_023237623.1:0-1110 GCF_002007445.2 Ailuropoda melanoleuca | reverse complement strand
AAGGACAGTCACACCTGCGGGATTAGGAGGGCACAGGTGGCCCCTCCAGGGGGAATGTCTTAAATAGAGTGCGTTTGCATAGTCAGCCCATTCACATGGTTCAAAACGCACCCACCATGAGAGGGAAAGCCCCGGCTGTCCCTCCTCCTCGCCGTTGCCGGCCCCAGCCCACCCCCGTTGTCAGTCGTTGCTGGACGCAGGTGGCACAAGGGACAGTGCGCCTCACAGCCTTCCTCTCCGAACACAAGCAGCGCATCACCAGTCTTTCCCCCAGCTGTTCCCCATGGGGAGTTCCCACCTTAGCCTATAAGGAGCTGCTTTGTTTCTTGTCTTCGAATGTGCGGTATCCCCTCGCATCCAGTATCCCCCAGTTCCCACCCCGGACTTGTGGGTAAACACATTTGGAATAAACATAAAGCTCAGCAAACGATAACCTCCTAGGACTTGTCCTGAGAAGGGAGACTGGCTGTTGCTGGAGGTTACCTGAGGGTGAGGACGAGGGGAACAGCGGCGGTGAGGGGCGCGGAGGACCTGGGCATCTCGCAGGGTGTGTGGTGCAGGCCAGAGGCTCTGCTCAGGCTCCGCAGCCTCGTTTCACTTAAACCAGGATTTGAAACCGATGCCCCAAAGGAGAGAAGGAGTAGCCGGTAGCCCCGGCTCCTGTGAGCACCCCAGCACCTGCCCTCTGCTTCCCTCCAGGGAGCGGCGTCCTGGCGGTCCTGCTCGTAGCCGTGTTTCTCGAACCCATCAAAGACGCTCAGCAGAAAAGTGAAGGGGAGAAGGAATTACCTTTCTGGTCCACCCTGCTGTCGACCTTCAGGCTGCTTCGAGACCGGCGCCTGCGCCTCCTGGTGCTGCTGCCCTTGTACAGCGGATTCGAGCAAGCCTTCCTCGCGGGCGACTACACCAGGGTACGAGGGAGCTGGGCGGGATGCGCGCCCTAACACCTGCGTGTGCCCTGCGTGTGCCGCCTCAGGGCCACCTGCCCGGGCCAGGTGGGGGCGGGGCTGCCGGGGCGGGGAGGTCCTAACCCTTTGCAGGAGAGCACAGTTTATGGTTCAGGAGCTCGGTGTCAGGTCACTTCCTCTGTCCCCCCTCCCCTGCCCCCTT
>NW_023237622.1:0-1110 GCF_002007445.2 Ailuropoda melanoleuca | reverse complement strand
TTCTTTGGCTTTTAGTGGTCAGTCCCGTAAGACAGCAGATCTTGGTAATTTGGGGCTGAAGGTTTTCCATCTCTTTGGGGGTTTGAGAGTATTTGTATCACATGTAAAATTCCATACGGAAGATTTCTGTAGACTATTTGGAGGAAGGGATAATGGATGGGGACTGAGGATAAACAGAGGGACTGAATTTAGTGAATGTTCTAAGGGCAAGCTTGTTAAAGTACAAATTAGATGTTTTGATACTTGATAATGTTGGATACATTTATGACTGAGTTTTTAAGATTATCGCTTAGTGAGGTGTTTTGAGATTTTCCCATTAAAGAAAATTTAAGACCCCGGAGTCCTTAGCTATGAGGACAGTGCTTGTTTTGATTTTTTTCAGTTAAAAATCAATCAAACTATTTTGTTTAAATTTTCTTTTACTTAATACCTTGCTTCAAAATGAAGATATACTTCAACAGTAAGTAGAAAATTTTAAATTGGTAAGTGTTTAATGCATTTCACTGACATTATTTGCCATTATAAAGGACAGCTTCTGGTGCTTTATTTGAGGGTACTGATTGTGTATCTCTAATTTAGTTTGATGTTATAAAAATCTTTTCAAATTCCAAGTTTGACTCTCAGGGTTGGTCCATTTTTAAATATTGACTTTTTAGTCCTGAATGAGAGTCACTGGGAGGAGTATGTGCTATATACTGACTGCATAATATCTTTTCTACTGCTGCTTTTTAAGAGGGAAGAAATATCTTAGGTACAATATGTATTTTTGTTAGAAATTTGCTTTAGGATAAGGTATGTGTAATTTTGTTGGATATCACTTTAATACACAATTTTTTCCTGTGTAAATCTGAGGAACTGTTCCTAGATGATCATCAAACTCTTTAATTTGTAGTGTTCTTACTTTGTTTAGTGCTTGGAAATCTGATTTATGTGTTTTTTATAATTTAGCTGTCTCAGATAGTTTTCTCACTTTTCAGTTTTTATTGATAATTTTTACTCAAAGGTCTTGTTTTATTTGTGTTAAGGGAGATGATGTATTTAAAGCTCTTAGCACAGTTTTTGGTCCAGTAGTGCTCATTAAGTGCTGGTAGTTAACATTTCTTAACACAT
>NW_023237621.1:0-1110 GCF_002007445.2 Ailuropoda melanoleuca | reverse complement strand
GGATTGGGATAGACCGGTGATGGGTAGCAAGGAGGGCACGTATTGCATGGTGCACTGGGTGTTATACGCAATGAACTTTACATCGGACTTTACATTGAAAACCGGGGATGTACTATATGGTGACTAACATAATATAATTTAAAAAATTAAAAAAAATAATAATAAAAAATAAAATCCAGCTTAAAAAAAAAAAAGAAATCACATACAATCTTACCAGCCCTCAACCACACAGCTGTGATAAGCCCATTCACTTATCCAAGGAAACAAAGACATGAAGAATGCCACAGACGTTTCCATGATGGAGAAGCTCTCAGTCATGGTGGCACAGACTCAGACTCATGTAATCACGTTACCATGACATGGCCAGTCAGACACAGTAACATGGCAAATGTTTCTCAAAATTGATACCGTACCCCTTCACAATATCACAGACAATACACACATGCATGGTTGTCTTGTAAGTGCGGGAATGAGGTTAGATAATTTAAATAATTCACTTAAGGCAATCATAAATGACAGACCCAAGATTTGAGATAAAGACGTCTTGCCCCAGAGAATTGAGCATTTACTACGTCATCTCAATACCAAGCACTATTCTCATGTATTATGAGTCATTATGTCCTTTGTTGACCAGAGTTTACACTGTATGCTTCTTGCCATGGCTACTCTATACTCTGTCTAAAATACTTTGGACAGTAAAGAGTGTGGTGACAACAGAGCTTCAGAGCTTAGAGATGATCTTTATAACTCCTTCATATTAGAGAAGAATTCAGAGGAGTCAAGGGACTTCCCCTAGGTTGCTCAGCTGGTCTATGACAGAACTAGACCAGATCTAGGTCTGGACACATCATCCTGGACTCCTTTCATTGCCTCTCCTCAGCTGTGAACCATCCTTAGAATCTTGCCTGATGTGCACAAGGAGGTGGGCTGTGTCCATGATGGGCACGGCCAGGGAGGCGTGCCTCTCCAGTGCTTCCACAGCACAGGACGCATGTTGAATGACAGGTGGAAACAAAGGAATATTATTTAGACCCTGAAGTCATGACATAAGTGTCCATTGTGAAGTATTGGTTTGGCTTTTCTTTTCTTTTTTTTTTTTTTTTTTTAAAG
>NW_023237620.1:0-1109 GCF_002007445.2 Ailuropoda melanoleuca | reverse complement strand
CCTCCTTGAAAAGCCTTTGCTCTTCTTCTGTTTTTCTTCTTGGACCCAGGTATCTGGCCTCCCAACCCCAACTTTCCTTCCGGAACTTGCGCACCTTGCCCTTTGGTTCTGACGCTCCTTCTCTTCCACTCAGCTGTCATTCCTGGCCTGGGAGTGGGGAGCAGAGTGTGGGGAGTATGTGAGAAACAGCCTCTCAGAGGCCAATTCTTGGGCCCTCAGAATATCTTCCTGGGAGAGGACATCCGTAAGCAGCTGCCCAGTGAATCAGCCCTATTTGACCAGGTCAACAACAACTGGAAATCCATCATGGATCGCTTGAGCAAGGACAGCAACGCTCTGGAGAGCACCCACCACCCAGGTCTGTCGGGCTCCGTGGCCTCTTGTTCTGAGGGAGGCTTCGTGGCTGCTGATGGGCTCGGGGGTGGGAGAGACACGTACACGCAGGAAGGCTGGTTGGTGGTGGTGGAGTGCGGTGAAGAGTCAGGAAGTGAGGTCTGGCGATGGGCTCCAAGAGTGGGCACCCTGAGGAGGAGAGTTCTCTTGGGGGGTGTGGAGGACTTCTTTGCTTTGCCTTGGGCCAACCTAGTGGTTTTTCATTTTCCCAAGAACCTTGGGGGCATGTACTAAAAAGCCATAATTTTAGTTATTCTAATAAAATGTTTGTAGGAGGATACGCAGAGTTAAGGGACAGCATGCATTTGTCAGAAAAAATACTTGAGGTCGTGGGCAAAATTACATTTCGAAACAGTTTATAAGCAAAGCCATTGAAACAAGTATCCATTTGTGGAACACAAAAACCAAACTCGTCTCACCCACTGCCAGTGATGTGCCACCCGAGGCCCGGCAGCCCGTGGACGTCATACTTGAGGCCGTGAGGATCGCCTCAGATTCCAGGACGTCCAGACTTTCCTCAGAAAGCTAGAAACTGGGAAAACAAGGGAATAAACCAATAGAGACCTAAGGCTAGGAGGAAACTAGGATTATTGAGAACCTGCCACCGAGAATCCATTTTGCTTAGTACCTCGGGTGGTTCTTTGAGGTAGACGTTACTAGCGTTTTACCCACAAGGAGGTGAGAGCTCAGTTAACGGGCATGCTGGTCGGCGGGTG
>NW_023237619.1:0-1820 GCF_002007445.2 Ailuropoda melanoleuca | reverse complement strand
CCTTCTTATTGGTATTATAGAGAGGATCCAGGATAACACCACTAGCTAACATTTGCGTTTCCTTGGGACCAAGATTCCCCATTGGGTGAATGTGCCTTGGAAATATCCAGCACTTAGAAATAAGAAACAAAGAGCGAAGATAAAGCCCTTGAAATCATATCGGCGTTATAGAACGTGGAACAAAAATCAAGCTGCTTTGTTACCGTGAGTGAAACTCGATGAACACAGCACAGAGAAACAAAATTTGGGCAAACCAGCCTCCAATACAATATTTGTTTAATGGGTAAATATCATCAAAACTGCTGGTTTCAATGGAACAAAAATGCCTCAATCATTTATGTCAGAAACAACACTGTGCAGTGGCCTTCAGGCACTATCATCATACTTCGTGAATAGGGAAACATGAGGGAAAGTGTTCACGGAAGCCTGACGAGAGTGCCACATAGTGGTCTCTGAGACACCACGCAATCCAGGGAATATCAACAAACATCATCTCACTTAAATAAGGGAGTAAAAATGAAAAAGTTCAAGAATTTCGAGGACTCAGCGCCCTTCATATTGGCATTAAAGAAGAGCGTCCAGGAAAACACCTCCAGCTAACATCCGCGTTTCCTTGGGACCCAGATTCCCCATTGGGTAAATGTGCCTTGGAAGCATCCAGCACTTAGAACCAAGAAACAAAGTGCGAAGATAAAGCCCTTGAAGTCACATTGGCCTTATAGAACGTGGAACAAAAATCAAGGTGCTTTGTTACCGTGAGTGAAACACGATCAGCACAGCACTGAGAAACAAAATTTGGCCAAACCAGCCTCCAATGCAATGTTTGCTTCATGGGTAAATCCCATTAAAACTGCTGGTGGCAATGGAACGAAAATGCCTAAACCATTTCTGTCAGAAACAACACTGTGCAGTGGCCGTCTTAGCACTATCATCATCCTTCGTGAATAGGGAAACATGAGGGAAAGTGTTCACGGAAGCCTGACGAGAGTGCCACATAGTGGTCTCTGAGACACCACACAATCCAGGGAAATATCAACGAACATCATCTCACTTAAATAAGGGAGTCTAAATGAAAACGTTCAAGAATTTCGAGGACTCAGCGCCCTTCTTATTGGTATTAAAGAAGAGCGTCCAGGAAAACACCTCCAGCTAACATCCGCGTTTTCAATAGGGACCCAGATTCCCCATTGAGTGAATGTGACTCGGAAATATCAAGCACTTAGAACCAAGAAACAAAGTGCGATGATAAAGCCCTTGAAGTTACATCGGCGTTATAGAACGTTGAACAAAAATCAAGGTGCTTTGTTACCGTGAGTGAAACACGATCAGCACAGCTCTGAGAAACAAAATTTTGCCAAACCAGCCTGCAATGCAATGNACCAGCCTCCAATGCAATGTTTGCTTCATGGGTAAATCCCATTAAAACTGCTGGTGGCAATGGAACGAAAATGCCTAAACCATTTCTGTCAGAAACAACACTGTGCAGTGGCCGTCTTAGCACTATCATCATCCTTCGTGAATAGGGAAACATGAGGGAAAGTGTTCACGGAAGCCTGACGAGAGTGCCACATAGTGGTCTCTGAGACACCACACAATCCAGGGAAATATCAACGAACATCATCTCACTTAAATAAGGGTGTATAGATGAAACAGTTCAAGAATTTCGAGGACTCAGCACCCTTCTTATTGGTATTAAAGAAGAGCGTCCAGGATAACACCCCCAGTAACATCCGCGTTTCATTGGGACCGAGATTCACCATTGGGTAAATGTGCCTTGGAAGCATCCAGCACTTAGAACCAAGAAACAAAGTGCGAAGATA
>NW_023237618.1:0-1109 GCF_002007445.2 Ailuropoda melanoleuca | reverse complement strand
TATATTTACATGTAAATATATATTCATGTTATGTATGAAATATGTATACTTATATTTTATATTGCATATAAATAATGATGTATATAAATATATAAAATATATATTTCTTATTTATATTTATATATACACATAAATTATACATTTAAAATTTCACACATTTCTGTCCTCAAAGAGTAAGATAGTTGAATTCACTTTTCAGGCAAACCTTTCCTTTGTTCTGAGGAAACCATATGACTGGTCCCTATTGTTAACAAAATGTAAATCTTGTGCACAGTCATCGTTCTTGGAGAAAATTGTGATTTCCGATAAACCTGATCGCAGATTTCTCTGACTCTGGGAGCTAGGCCTTGCGTTAGGTCATATGAATAGTGGTGCACAAGTAAGCTTGGCAGAAGTCTATGAAACCCTGTTGACTCGGGGGAATCTGGAGGAATATTCTCTGGCTCTGCTTGGATTTAGGACGCGTATGTTGCAAAGCTCTTCAGTGTGGGTGGAGCAGTTTCGAGCATGAGAGGAAGCTTGCTGGAGGAGCTCTGCCTGGCCTGCCTGCTGGCGTCCACCGCTAAGTGTTAATTTAAGGCTAACTAACCCACCAAGGCTGATGTTCTGCTGTAGTTGTTTACTGAGAGCCATTGGGCACCGAGGGGCGGAGTGAGATTTACTGGGTACGGAGAGACCCTCCTCCCCTCAACCATTCTGGAAAAAGGAAGATTCTCAAATAAGGAATGGGAACTTGCACTGGGGATTTTAGGGGGCTCTCTCCACTCCAGTTCTAATGACTGTTAGGAGCTAATCCTGAGGAGCACAGACGAACCTGAGGGATATTCATTGGAGGACAGGTGCGAGGGATACAAGAGTGGCTGGGTTCGGGCTCCAGCTCTGAGAAGAACCCTACCCGGCACCATTGCTACCCATCTGCAACTAGAGAATTCCTCTCCATTGCCCCCCAATGTTCAGTGGTCTCCTGCTGTTCGTTGTAGCCCGGCCTCAGCTGGGCTGTGGGGAAAGGTGTGTTCCATGGACTTGGAGGAGAGAAGTGCAGAGGGAAGGTAGGCTGGAGGGTGGAGTAGAAGGATAAGAGAAACTTCTTTCAGGACAAACTTTAGGCT
>NW_023237617.1:0-1109 GCF_002007445.2 Ailuropoda melanoleuca | reverse complement strand
CTGTCATTGAAAATAAATGTTCAACTTCTTTGTGTGTATCTACAGAGATAGCTGCCACAGTCAACAGAATTTGTGAAATCACACACCCAGAATTTGGGATCACAAACTGTATTAGCTAAGGTCAAAATTATGAAAGATGGCCCTGAAGTGAATACCTATTATATTCACCTAAGTTTTCTTTTTTTTCTTATTGGTTTCTGTGTTTATTTATTTAAAACTATTAGGATAGTTACACTTATCTTCTACCAAAGGGGAGCAATTAAAAGCACTCTGTCCCTTGCATACTTAACCTAAACCAGCAAAGGTTGAAACTAGGCTTCAGATCATCCTAAACTTACACCTAGAACATTGTTTTGAGAGCTGTAGTTTAGGAGGACATGTTCTGCCTAATGTCTTTTTCAATACACCGTATAAAGCTAAGATTTATTTTAAAAACGTCAAAAATTCAACATATCTATAAGTGATTCAAGTAATTACTTTTTTGCAAGACAAACATAGGTTTGATATCATACTAATATCGTTTTCTTGTCATAAATCCTTCATCTTTAACTCTTAAACTAAAGCTGAATGCCCATGAGAAGCTTAATATATCACTATTCATAATACTGAGCTTGCAAAGGATAAATACATCTTGAAGGTTGATGGTAAGGGAGGCATGCTCTCCTTCCTACCAGGAAGAAAGCATGCTGCTAAACCTCTGTTTGCACACAAAAGATTTTCTCAGAAGAGTTTATGTTGCTCTGTGGTTTAGAAGTCAAAACTCTCTTACCAGGGATAGCCCCCAGGCTGGCATTTGATAACAGTGAACAAACAGGTGCAGCCCTCTGTTTTCACATTGCTGGCTTGTCCACATGACAATGATAGTGTTGTTCCCTGGGGTGGGTGGTGGAGAGGTTGGCTCTGCTGAGAACAAACCCACTCTTGATGAAAGGTTATGATTATTATTCTCAGGGGAAATTCAAAAATATAACTCTTCATACAGATGAAGTTCAAGGCATGATTTTTTTTTTAAGATTTTATTTATTTATTTGACAGAGATAGAGACAGCCGGAGAGAGAGGGAACACAAGCTGGGGGAGTGGGAGAGGAAGAAGCAGGCTCCCATTGGAG
>NW_023237616.1:0-1109 GCF_002007445.2 Ailuropoda melanoleuca | reverse complement strand
GCTCCTCCGCTGTGAGCCTGCTTCTTCCTCTCCCACTCCCCCTGCTTGTGTTCCCTCTCTCGCATCTGTCTGTCTCTCTGTCAAATAAATAAATAAAATCTTTAAAAAAATAAAAATAAAAAAATAAAAAAAGTAGATTGAAGCGTTTTAAGAAATGAGCCGATTTTAAAACATTAAACAAATAATGGTACAGGTGGAAAGCAGACACTCTAGAAATTATGATGTTGGTATCAGAGCGTCTACAGTTAGAGAAGCAACACTCTAAAAAAACGCAACAAAGTCCTTCTCCACATGAGCGGCCTGAGGACTGAACAAACATTTTATAATACTTTCTATCACCAGAAGCATCACCACGAGGCTGGGCACAATAAAAGAAGCCTGGTTGGTTAAGAAAATAGTGAACAGAAGGGAGGGAACTCACTTCTTGAGCCCTTACTAGGTGCTGGGGGCTCTGTATTTATTGCTCTGATTTAATATTAACAGCTGCTCCCTGATTTAAATAAATAAGCCAGAAGTCCAAGAGTTAAGAAACATACCCAAGTTAAATAGAAGCGCTGAAACTTGAACTTGAATCTGCCCTATTCCCTAAGAACTGAGACAGGACTAATCAGAGTCTGGAGTTAGTCACAGAGATTCATTTTATAAAGCTGTCCAAAGGGTAGTAATTGGGTCAGAGGTTTGTCTCCTTTGAGATTTCCCTAACAGCAGCTGGATAGTGCTGCCCCAGGGGCTGGGGAGGAGGAGGAGATTCCTTGAGCCAGTGAAAAAACGGGAGGGCTCAGAGACCTAGGCCCCTGAGTGCCAGCCAGGGATCACTGACTCCATCAGCAGGCACTGTCACGGCGAGACGTAAAGGCAGGTGACTCGACTGTTGCAAAGATTCAGCAACAGCATCTTCCAGTTTATACTTCATCGACATCGTTCAATTCCAATTTCTTGCCATAATCCACGGATACATCCCAGATCCGAGTCTGGTTAGGTTGCTGGTTCCGTGAGCAAATACTTCCCTCTAGTGGCACTTGTTAGTCATTGCATGTACCTGTTCTTCGGACTCACCACCGACCAACCCTAAGGAGACCGCAGGGACCCCAAAAATTCTCCCCCACCCG
>NW_023237615.1:309-3556 GCF_002007445.2 Ailuropoda melanoleuca | reverse complement strand
GGGTGTAGGGGCCTGGGGAGGATCCAGCCCTTAGAACCAAGAAACGAAGTGTGAGGGGAAAGCCCTTGAAGCCAAGACGGCCTTATGGAAGTTGGAAAAGGATTCAAGGGTTTTTGGTACCGTGATTGAANGCTTTGGTACCGTGAGTGAAACACGACGAACACAGCACTGAGAAAGACAATTCGGCCAAAACCCGCTTCCAACGAAATGTTTGATCCCTGGGGAAATCCTGTCAAATCTGCTGGCAGCAACGGAACGAAAAGGCCCAAAACAGGTCCGTCAGTAACAACACCGTACAGGGACTTTCTTAGCACTATCATCACCCTTCGTGAATAGGGAAACATAAGGGAAAGAGGTCACGGAAGACTGACGAGAGTGCCCCATAGTGCTGTCTGAGACCCCACACAGTCCAGGGGAATATCAATGATCATCAGCTCTCGTGAGTAAGGGAGCATGAACGAAAAGCTTCAGGATTTTTGAGGAATCAGCGCTCTTCTCATTGGTAATAAAGCAGAGCATCCAGGAAAACACCTCCATCGAACAGCAGCATTTTCACTGGGGACCCCGATTCCACATTGGGTGTAGGGGTCTGGGGAGGATCCAGCTCTTAGTACCAAGAAACAAAGTGTGAGGGGAAAGCCCTTGAAGTCACGACGGCCTTATGGAAGGTGGAACAGTAATCAAGGTGTTTTTTTACCGTGAGTGAAACACGAGGAACACAGCACTGAGAAAGACAATTCGGCCAAAACCCGCATCCAACGAAATGTTTATTCCCTGGGGAAATCCTGTCAAAACTTCTGGCGGCAATAGAACGAAAGGCCGAAAACACGTCCGTCAGAAACAACACCGTACAGGGACCGTCTTAGCACTATCATCACCCTTCGTGAATAGGGAAACATAAGGGAAAGTGGTCGCGGAAGCCTGACGAGAGTGCCCCATAGTGGTCTCTGAGACACCACACAGTCCAGGGAAATATCAACGATCATCATCTCTCGTGAGTAAGGGAGCATGAATGAAAAGGTTCAGGATTTTTGAGGAATCAGCGCTCTTCTCATTGGTAATAAAGCAGAGCATCCAGGAAAACACCTCCATCAAACAGCAGCCTTTTCACTGGGGACCCCGATTCCACATTGGGTGTAGGGGTCTGGGGAGGNCAGCAGCATTTTCACTGGGGACCCCGATTCCACATTGGGTGTAGGGGCCTGGGGAGGTTCCAGCCCTCAGAACCTAGAAACAAAGTGTGAGGGGAAAGCCCTTGAAGTCACCACGGCCTTAANAGAAACAAAGTGTGAGGGGAAAGCCCTTGAAGTCACGACGGCCTTATGGAAGGTGGAACAGTAATCAAGGTGTTTTTTTACCGTGAGTGAAACACGAGGAACACAGCACTGAGAAAGACAATTCGGCCAAAACCCGCATCCAACGAAATGTTTATTCCCTGGGGAAATCCTGTCAAAACTTCTGGCGGCAATAGAACGAAAAGGCCCAAAACACGTCCGTCAGAAACAACACCGTACAGGGACCGTCTTAGCACTATCATCACCCTTCATGAATAGGGAAACATGAGGGTAAGTGGAAGCGGAAGCCTGATGAGAGTGCCCCATAGTGGTCTCTGAGACACCACAAAGTCCACGGAAATATCAACGATCATCATCTCTCGTGAGTAAGGGAGCATGAATGAAAAGGTTCAGGATTTTCGAGGACTCAGCGCCCTTCTCATTGGTAATAAAGCAGAGCGTCCAGGGAAACACCTCCAGCGAACAGCAGCCTTTTCACTGGGGACCCCGATTCCACATTGGGTGTAGGGGCCTGGGGAGGATCCAGCCCTTAGAACCAAGAAACAAAGTGTGAGGGGAAAGCCCTTGAAGTCACGACGGCCTTATGGAAGGTGGAACAGGAATCAAGGGGCTTTGGTACCGTGAGTGAAACACGACGAACACAGCACTGAGAAACACAATTCGGCCAAAACCCGCTTCCAACGAAATGCTTGCTCCCTGGGGAAATCCTGTCAAAACTGCTGGCGGCAATGGAACGAAAAGGCCCAAAACACGTCCGTCAGAAACAACACCGTACAGGGACCGTCTTAGCACTATCATCACCCTTCGTGAATAGGGAAACATGAGGGAAAGTGGTCGCGGAAGCCTGACGAGAGTGCCCCATAGTGGACTCTGAGACACCACACAGTCCAGGGAAATATCAACGATCATCAGCTCTCGTGAGTAAGGGAGCATGAACAAAAAGCTTCAGGATTTTCGAGAACTCAGCGCCCTTCTCATTGGTAATAAAGCAGAGCGTCCAGGAAAACACCTCCATCGAACAGCAGCATTTTCACTGGGGACCCCGATTCCACATTGGGTGTAGGGGCCTGGGGAGGTTCCAGCCTTCAGAACCTAGAAACAAAGTGTGAGGGGAAAGCCCTTGAAGTCACGACGGCCTTATGGAAGGTGGAACAGGAATCAAGGTGCTTTGGTACCGTGAGTGAAACACGACGAACACAGCACTGAGAAAGACAATTCGGCCAAAACCCGCTTCCAACGAAATGCTTGCTCCCTGGGGAAATCCTGTCAAAACTGCTGGCGGCAATGGAACGAAAAGGCCCAAAACACGTCCGTCAGAAACAACACCGTACAGGGACCGTCTTAGCACTATCATCACCCTTCGTGAATAGGGAAACATGAGGGAAAGTGGTCGCGGAAGCCTGACGAGAGTGCCCCATAGTGGTCTCTGAGACACCACACAGTCCAGGGAAATATCAACGATCATCATCTCTCGTGAGTAAGGGAGCATGAATGAAAAGGTTCAGGATTTTCGAGGACTCAGCGCCCTTCTCATTGGTAATAAAGCAGAGCGTCCAGGAAAACACCTCCAGCGAACAGCAGCATTTTCACTGGGGACCCCGAATCCACATTGGGTGTAGGGGCCTGGGGAGGTTCCAGCCCTCAGAAACTAGAAACAAAGTGTGAGGGGAAAGCCCTTGAAGTCACAACGGCANGGAAATCCTGTCAAAACTGCTGGTGGCAATGGAACGAAAAGGCCCAAAACACGTCCGTCAGAACAACACCGTTCAGGGACCGTCTTAGCACTATCATCACCCTTCGTGAATAGGGAAACATGAGGGTAAGTGGAAGCGGAAGCCTGATGATAGTGCCCCATAGTGGTCTCTGAGACACCACAAAGTCCACGGAAATATCAAGGATCATCATCTCTCGTGAGTAAGGGAGCATGAATGAAAAGGTTCAGGATTTTCGAG
>NW_023237615.1:0-193 GCF_002007445.2 Ailuropoda melanoleuca | reverse complement strand
CGAACAGCAGCATTTTCACTGGGGACCCCGATTCCACATTGGGTGTAGGGGCCTGGGGAGGTTCCAGCCCTCAGAAACTAGAAACAAAGTGTGAGGGTAAAGCCCTTGAAGTCACAACGGCCTTATGGAAGGTGGAACAGTAATCAAGGAGCTTTCGTACCGTGAATGAAACACGATGAACACAGCACTGAGA
>NW_023237614.1:0-4449 GCF_002007445.2 Ailuropoda melanoleuca | reverse complement strand
GCAGAGCCGTGATTTGAACCCAGCTCTGTCTGATGCCAAAGGCTCCCCTCAGCCACATGGTCCCTCCAGGATGTCAGGTTCATGAAGAGCCCAGTAGAGTCACCGTCACCATCAACAAGGCGTCCTTTCTCTGGGGGGAGCTGCACATACGATGTTCAGCTGATGCTGGCCGAATGCATGAGGCCCTGATGTTTTGGGGTGGTGAGATCCAGGANCAGGGGACCAGGGAGCCCCACCAGGTGCTCTGAGAGCCCCAGCCTCCAAGTCAGACCCTCCCCCTCCTGCCCTGCCTGCCTGCCAGCACTGGGCACCCAAGTACCGCTGCCTAGGGGATGTGCCCAAGCATCTGGGCAGGAAGTCCTGGCAGGAAAGGACCCTCACCTCCTCCTCTGATGGAGCAAAGGGCACACCAGGAGAGAAGGAGACTCGCCCAGGGCCACCCTTGAATGATGAGAGTCTGTCACCTCCTCCAGACATACACAGATGCGGAGGTCATTTCATGGTGGGAGGGTCACTCACTCATACCATTCGTGTAACAAATCCCTCCCAAGGGCCATGCTGTGCCCAGCCATGGCCCAGTGATGGTGCAGGGATCCAGGGCGGTGTTGTCCTTGACCTTGAGGAGCTCCCAGGCTATATGGGAGACAGACCCACAAATATAAAAATCAACTGTCGGGATAGGAGGAAGCTGGGAGCCAGGCACAGAGGGACACCAGCCCCTTTTATCCTGGTGCCCTTAACGATGCCCGTTGTACAGATGAGCAAGTCAAGGTGTAGAGATGAGCTTGGTCACAGAGCTGGTCAGTGGAGGCGTCCACACTCTTGACCCCCTGATCCTGGACCCCGTATCCAGGGGGCAGTGGGGATCCCCTGCAGGAGGGGCACAGCAGTGTGGCCCTTGTTTTCAAAGCAGGTTCAGCTTCTGGGCACAAGGAGGAATTGCAGGGAGGGGGCTGAGTGAAGGCAGTGCTGGGGGGACAGAGCGGGAACCCGATGCCCCAAGCCCAGCTCTGCTGACCAGCCTCCGAGCGTGCCCTGCATCCATGGACCCACCTGGCTGTGTCTCCACTCCCACCCTTCCAGGCCAAGCTGGCTTCCCTGGTCCAGAAGTGCCGCGAGAGGAACCTCCTGATTGAGCACCTGCTGCAGGAGCTGCACAGACACGGGGTGGAGAATCAGTGGCTGTCCGAGACGGCACATGGCATGGTGGCCGACGTGGCGCTGGCCCAGTACGCGGCTGCCTTCCTGGCTCCGGGGCTCCCAGAGGTAGTTTCCACAGACAGCGCCGTCCCTCTTCCAGCAGGAGCTGTGGGCATCAGCTTCCTGTCCACCTGCCTGACCTGAACTGTCCTTCCCTCCCTCTGTCCACTGACCTGACCCAGAACGTGCCCGAGACTCGTGCTCCGTGCTTGCACCTGTGCTCCCCTCTGGTGCAGGAAGGTGACCTGGGCGTCCTTACCCTTCAAGTGCTCACAACCCAGTGCCGGAGACAGACATGCAAACAGTATCAGTTTAGTATCCTGCAAGCACCGGACGTTTCTTTCTCCAGGTGGTTCTTTCACATGTGCCCCAGGGCCTTAGCACTCACCGCGTCCCCTGCCAGGATTCTTGTCTGTCCCGAAGCCTCCTACCCATCCTTCAAGATGCAGTTCAAGTGTGACCTTGGTCCAGGGAGCCTTCCCTGAGTCCCACAGACCACAGAGTTAGCCAGATCCTCTGTCCTCCATGGCACGTCGGAGGGATTTTCCCCTGCTATTGTGGGAGCTTTGTCAGCACCCCTCTGTTGGGGCCGGAGCGGCTCTACAACCATCTCTGTCTCCCTAGTGCCTGGCACAGAGAAGCTGCTCAGGGAATACTTGTTGAATGAATGAAATCAGGAATTAATTGAATGAGGATCTCCTCTCCTAACAGTCATCCAAAGAGGAAACTGAGGCCCAGAGAGGTTGGAAGGCTCGCTCAAGGTCACACAGCCCCCAGGCAGTGTGGATGGTCATGGATGCCAGTTCTCACCCAGGTCTGGCCCTGAACAGTGGCACCCGGGGTCTGTGTGCATGGTACGGCGGGTGCTCAGGCCAGGCTGCCCCCCACCGTCCTCGCACACAGGCAGGCACACAGCCTCACTCCTGGGGACCAGCCAGCAACACCCGCACCAAACGCAGCTCGTGATGGTGTGAGGGCGAAAAGCAGCCCCTGCTGTAGACACAGCCAGCCCTGTTTCCAACACTCCCGCTCTGCAGCTCAGCTCCAGCTCTGCTCCTCCACTCCTCGGCCCTTCCCGGCCCAGCTCTGCAGGGCCCACCTTCTCTGTCCCTTCCATTCCCCCACAGCCGTCAGAGGCCCTCTGGTCCCAGTCACCACACAGCCCAGGAGGCGGATGCTTGGAGGCCAAGGGGTCTGCTCAGGGCCGCATGGTGCCTTGGTTCAGAGACAGAATTTGAATCCAGAGTCCTAGACTCCCAGCCCAGTGCTCATCTCTTTGCGTGAATGGTACAAGGCTCTTCAGAGCCAACAAAGGGCCAAGGAAAGAAGTTAGCAGCTTGTTGAGGTGCTTCGCACAGTCTCTGTGTTGACTGAGGCAGGAGGGAAAGCAGAGTTCCAGGGTGTGGGATGCAGTAGGTGTCAGGTGGGAGGGCCAGCTGGCTGTGTGCTGAGGGGACATCATAGCAGTGAGAGCCCCATCCTCCAAGGGCTGCTCTGAAGCTAGAAGTGAAATGTTCGCTGGGATTGGATAAGCTGACTTACAATGACCAAATTCACAGAGACTGATGTATAAACCTGAACACTAATTTTTCAATTTCCTAAGAGAACTAGAGAACTAGAGCAGGCTGATGTACTGGATGGATGGATGAAAAAATGCCAGCATGAATTCTTCCCCTAAATGGTGGAGTTGTCTGGAAAGTCAAGTTCATTCATTCATTCCTTGTTCATTTGTTAGTCACTGAATATTTATAATCAGAAGGTCCTTCTGGACACTGGGATGAGAACAGGGAGAATTAATGGTATTGTCAGCCTGATTCATTCGTTTCCTGTAAGGATGTGCTCCTGGGCCTGGATGTGCCTCCCGCTGGGCCAGGGCATCTCCCCGAGACCTGTTGAAAGCCATGGCCAGTTATAAGCTCCTACTAGTCTAGGGTGGCTTTGAATCTGCCCTGACTTGTTTTGCATTATACAACTTTGGTCTCCAAGAACACCCCCTTTTTCATGATAGGGGGACTCACTGTGCCCTGTGCGAACCACAGAATCCACAGATGCTTCCTGAGCACCTGCTGCTCCACCCCAAGCCTGGTGCCGAGCGCTGGGCAGAAATGGTGATGCAGACAGACCATGGGCAAGACTCTTACGTGCTCGGAGCCTCAGTTTTCCCATCTGTAAAATGGGAATAGTACAACCTATGTGGCAGAGTTGACCAGAAGAGAGATAATCTGTTAAGCACCCCGTACAGGGAGTCCCACTGGGTAGGAACCTGGTCCTTGTGTGAGCAGTTGTCAAGAGGGCGTGCCCTGGCATCAGGGAGCGCCATGGCTGTCTAGCTGTATGGCCTCGGGGCGGACACTTACGTGTATGTGTAAGTGTCGCCCCCACAGTGCGGGTACTTTCCCACATGCTTCATGGAGCTCACTCAGGAGGTCCCCCGTCCCGGGGAAGGCGCCTCATTATCCCTTCCCCAGCTGGGAAACCTGAGGCTCAGAGGTTCTAAGTCTGGCTCAAATACACACATCTCTGAGTAGCTTTCTAGCTCGGCCTTCTCTGTGTGAAGCTGCTTGGCTGAGCTGAGCTGGGATTTGACCCCGGCAGGGGGCTTCTGGGCCCAGCCACGGCAGTCACGAGCCTGTGGGAAGCGGGGTGCAGTGGGTGCACGTGCGCTGTTGGGAGTCTGGTCAGCAGCGCGGGGTCTGGCACATTCCACGTCCTCAGTGAATCGGTCCCTCGTGTGGTTGGAAGACCGNGCTTTCTAGCTCGGCCTTCTCTGTGTGAAGCTGCTTGGCTGAGCTGAGCTGGGATTTGACCCCGGCAGGGGGCTTCTGGGCCCAGCCATGGCAGTCAGGAGCCTGTGGGAAGCGGGGTGCAGTGGGTGCACGTGCACTGTTGGGAGTCTGGGAAGCAGCGCGGGGTCTGGCACATTCCACGTCCTCAGTGAATCGGTCCCTCGTGTGGCTGGAAGACCGACCCTCAGCGTGCAGCCATAGGCAGTGATGTGTCTGAGAAACCAAGGGTGGTGTGGCAGGCTGGCTGCGGGGGTGGGTGCTGAGGGCAGCAGGGGTGGGAGACTGGAGTGCGTGGGAGGTCACCGGTGCTTCACTCTGAGTGGGTGGGGAGCCAGTGCTGGTGTTGGAGCGGGGTCCCTGTGCTTCAGGAAGGCAGATCCAGCAGGTGTACTGCTAGGCCGGGCTGCAGGGGCCACGCAGGCCATGCACGTGGCAGCTCGTCTAGTTCGCCAGCCAGTGGCTT
>NW_023237613.1:0-1109 GCF_002007445.2 Ailuropoda melanoleuca | reverse complement strand
AGCATGAGCAGCATGCAGAAGGTGGCCACGTTGTCCATGGTCTTCATGAGCACCACGAGCTGGCGGCGGAGCGCGGGCAGGAAGCGCACCAGCTTCAGCACCCGCAGCAGCCGGAAGGTCCGCAGCACCGACAGGCCGCCGTCCGCCTGCCCAATGATCTCCCAGACGCTGCGGGCCGGGCCGGGCGTCAGCAGGGGCCGTCCTCCTCCCTAAGCAGGAGCCACCGCGGCCCGCCTCGACCCCGTGGCCGTGTCCAGGCACCCAGGGGGCTGAGGACCGAGGCGGTACCGCCAAAGCCTCCCGGTTAACCGCCGTCCCCCAGAAGCTGCCGGAACGCGGGCTCTGGCCTTCCCCGTGCCTTTCGGGGCTGGCTGTGCCTACCCTCCTCCCTGCTTGGGGGTGGGGGTGGGCGGACTCCGAGGGCCCTGCTTCCTCCCCGGGGACAGTGAACCCAGATTCACCTATTCCTTCCTGTGTTGATTTGGCCACAGCAGACACCCCAGAGGTGAGCTAGCCTTTCTCGCAGAGGCTGAAACCTAAGTGACCTCCAGCCGGCGGCTGAGTGCCTACTCTGTTCCTGCAGGGAACAGCTCCCCTGTGTTCTAGAAACTTCCACCGGAGATGCAGTGGACTGCAAGTAGCTGGGAGTGGGGAGGGACCGGGGCTCAGCTCTCTGGGGGGTGCTGGCCTGACACTGGAGCCCCCCGGGCCCCCGCGGGGGACGACGGACCACCTGATGAGCACGATGACGCCGTCGAAGATGTTGTAAGGGTTGCGGATGTAGCCCAGCGGGCCGCAGGCCAGCAGCTTCAGCAGCATCTCCAGGGCGAACATGCTGGTGAACACGATGTTGCTGATCTCCAGGGCGCTGGTCAGCTCGTCGGGCTGCGGGCGGCGGGGAGGCCGTCAGTGCCCCACAGCTCCCACCCCGCCAGGGACGCGGGCTCACAGCCCCCGGGGATCCGAGAGCAGGTAAGGCCACACGGAGGCAGCCACTCAGAAGCGGCCTAACCGGCCACCGTCTGGAGGAGATGGACCAAGACCGCACGGCGCTCCCGCCCTGGCTGTCCCCGGCTCCCTTGGCCCTTCCGGACTCGCCCAGCAGCGCG
>NW_023237612.1:0-1109 GCF_002007445.2 Ailuropoda melanoleuca | reverse complement strand
TTTATCCAGACCCAGCAACTCCATGCTGCCATGGCTGACACTTTCTTGGAGCACATGTGCCGCCTGGACATTGACTCTGAACCAATCGTGGCAAGAAACACAGGGATTATCTGCACCATCGGCCCTGCATCCCGTTCTGTTGAGATATTGAAAGAGATGATAAAATCTGGAATGAATGTAGCTCGCCTCAACTTTTCTCACGGAACACACGAGTACCATGAAAGCACGATTAAGAACGTAAGGGCGGCTACAGAGAGCTTTGCTTCAACCCCCATTCACTACCGACCAGTGGCAGTTGCGCTGGACACCAAAGGGCCAGAGATTCGAACAGGACTTGTAAAGGGATGTGCCACAGCAGAGGTGGAGTTGAAAAAGGGCGCTGAGCTCAAGTTGACACTGGATGATGCCTTCATGGACCACTGTGATGAGAAAAATCTCTGGGTGGACTATAAGAACTTGCCCAAGGTCGTGTCTCCAGGCAGCAAAGTCTATGTGGATGATGGTCTCATCTCTCTACTCGTGAAAGAAATTGGTGATAATTACGTCCTTACTGAGGTGGAGAATGGTGGTACCTTGGGCAGTAAGAAGGGGGTAAACCTCCCTGGTGCAGCTGTTGATCTTCCTGCTGTTTCTGAGAAGGACATCCAGGACTTGAAGTTTGGAGTCGAGCAGGATGTGGACATGGTATTTGCATCTTTCATCCGCAAAGCTTCAGATGTTGAAGCAGTCCGGAACGTCTTAGGAGAAAAGGGGAAGAACATCCGGATAATCAGCAAGATAGAAAACCATGAAGGCGTGCGCAGATTTGACGAGATCCTGGAGGCCAGTGATGGGATAATGGTGGCACGAGGAGACCTTGGAATTGAGATTCCGGCGGAGAAAGTCTTCCTTGCTCAGAAGATGATGATTGGGCGCTGCAATAGGGCGGGGAAGCCTGTAATCTGTGCCACACAGATGTTGGAGAGTATGATTAAGAAGCCTCGTCCCACCCGGGCAGAAGGCAGTGATGTTGCCAATGCTGTCTTGGATGGAGCAGACTGTATCATGTTGTCAGGAGAGACTGCCAAGGGGGATTACCCACTAGAGGCTGTCCGTATGCAACATGCCAT
>NW_023237611.1:0-1109 GCF_002007445.2 Ailuropoda melanoleuca | reverse complement strand
GGGACTGTGGCAATTTCTAATTAGATAAAGAAGGAGTATCTGGTAGCTGCTACTCAGCTCCAACCAACATTTATAATGTAGGAATCTGGGCCCAGGTAATGGGAAGGATGTGGACCCAAGTGTAGTAAAAGTAGCAGCTTTTCTCCCTCTTTTCCCCAATGCAAAAGCAGTTTGTGCCAAGTGAAAGCAATGCATCTACTTACTTAAAACATCTTACAACATGACAGGTGTTGCTCCTCACTGGGCTTCCTCTCCTGATGTATTTTTAATATATTCAATTTATGCTATTGGCAAATTTCAACCATGAACAATAACTGCAATGTTTAGTTTCTATGTTTTGAACCCAGATTTTGTCATAAAGTACTGCTGTGATGATGGATTCAAGAGCTTTCTGTGAAGTGGTTCTAGACACAAAATAAGTGAGAGCCTTAACGCTTACAGGTGGCTGGACATATACTTTAAGATCTCAAATTCTTGAATTTTTATAGGTTCTGTAATTTGGATACTGCTTTTTGTTCTATTGAGGCGAAATGTACCCACAGGAAATGCACAGCTTCAAACACACATCTCAAATCTCTGATGAGATTTGAGAGCTGTGTACATGCATGTAGCCTACACCCTGATCAAGGTAGAGGACAGCGAGTTCCCTCCTGTCCCTTCCCAGTCCATCTCCACCACCTCTAGTAAAGCACTGTTCTCATTTCTGTCACCATTACATTTATTTGCCTTATATCTTGAATTTTATGTAAGTGAAATCACATGGAATGAATGCACTCTTATTTTGGTGACTTCCAGAATATTTTTGGAGCCTACTGAGATAGTTGAAAGACTTTGAGTTTTGGAACCTGAGGACTAGAACCTCAAGTCTTACTGTACCCCTTCCATCATTTAACCTCCTGAAGTCTCAATATTTTCTCTCCAAAATGGTTTTTAAAAAGTGATAACTTTTGCCTATTTCATAAACTTCTTGTGAATTTCAACAGGATAATGTGGGTGGGGTGCTTTAAAAAATAACATTTGCCATACAAGTGTTGATTATTATGCAGCACCTTTTGCCACAGTTCACACCAGTGGGTTTTTCCTGCTCCCACTGTCCGTTTCTACTTCAA
>NW_023237610.1:0-1109 GCF_002007445.2 Ailuropoda melanoleuca | reverse complement strand
TTTTTTTTTTAATGAATTCTTTGGGGCACCTGGGTGGCTCAGTCTGTTAAATGTCTGCCTTTGGCTCAGGTCATGATCCCAGGGTCCTGGGATTGAGCCCCATGTTGGGCTCCCTGCTCAGGGGGGATCCTGCTTCTCACTTTCCCTCCACTGCTTCCCCTGCTTGTGCTCTCTCTCTGTCAAATAAATAAATAAATAAAATCTTTAAAAAAAATAAATAAAATGAATTCTTTGACAGTTCATATATCTCCATCTCTTTAGGGTCAGTTACTGGAGCTTTACTAATTTCCTCTTGTATGTCATATTTACATGATTTTTTATGATCCTTGATTCCTTACAATGGACTCTGAGCATTTGAGTAATTGGACTCTTCCTCCAGACATGACAGGTTTGTTTTAGCAGAGATGATTCTTCACCAAACAGCTCAGTTTGGGTTTCTGGGTGCGTCTGCTGGTAATGTCCTTGGGCAGGTGGGGCCTGCTATTATGGTCTATTTTTGGGGGAGGCAATTATTCAAGCTCTGAGGAGAGGAATGGTGGGTGTGCCACTGGCTGAGAACAGTTGGATAGGATTGCTGGCTTGCTTCCCTACCCAAGTGAGGCTGTAGGATCGGCTCCACCACTGCCTGGATTCTCCAGTCAGACTTACTAAAAGGTAGGGACTGGGTACTATATTCAGTAGTAGATGAGGCTATGAATTAGCTTCCCTGCCCCTGGCAGGGCATCAGGATGGGACCCAGAGTCCATACAACTCATTGATGACCCAAATCAGACCAGAGTGTACACTGAATTCCCTGGTCAGGTGAGGCCATTAGTTTTGCTCTGCAGATTGGGGAAGCCGCAGGCTATGCTTTCTGTTCAAGTGCCACTGTACATAGGGCTGTTGCATGGGTGATGCAGCTTCCCCATGTGCTCTGGTTAGGTTCCCTGGTCCAACACACTGAAGGCTGTATTCAGCAATTAGTGGGGCTATCAGTTGGATTCCCTACCCAGGTGCCATGAGAGAAGCAGCTCTAAAGTCAGTAGAGCTCTTTGTTTGTTGTATTAACTCAAGATGACCCACAACCCAAGCTCCCTGACTGAACAGGACAATTGGCTTTGTTCTATAAA
>NW_023237609.1:0-1109 GCF_002007445.2 Ailuropoda melanoleuca | reverse complement strand
CTTTCTTTCTTTCTTTCTTTCTTTCTTTCTTTCTTTCTTTCTTTCAGATTTTATTTATTTATTTATCAGAGAGAGTGAGAGCATGAGTTGGAGCAGCAGAGGGTGAGGGAGAAGCAGGTTCCCTGCTGAGCAAGGATTCCCGATGTGGGACTCGATCCCAGGACCCTGAGATCATGACCTGAGCCGAAGGCAGCCACTTAACCGACTGGGCCACCCAGCTGTCCCTGTGGCTATTTCAAATATGTGATTTTGTTTCACCACATGCAGAAGGACTAAAAATTGCAGAATCAGGAGTTACTGTGTTTCTCTGTGATAATATCTTCCACGTGCAAATATTCTCATCTGCAAAACAAGGAGTCTTATCCAGTTCTGAAATGCGAAGTGTGTCTCACACTGGGGGAAGAAATTATTTTACGTCATCTTTCCCAAGTCTCATTTCAAAGAAAATGTCTTCCATTATCTGAAGAGGAAAAACTAGGAAATAGAAAATCATTTCACAAGGAGCCATGGCCTTTTTACAAACGTACTTTCACATCTCCATTTTAAGAGGGATGCGAGTTGCTTTGCCTCCCTGGGGTCATTGACCTGGCTTGTGCCTTAGATGTTTTTATCCCATCATCCAGACAGCTCAAATCAGGAGTGAGGTGCATTCGAGCTGGGCTTCTGCTCCTGCCAAGAGGATAATCTACTGACTGGTCAGCATTTCCATCCCAGCAAGTTTGACCTTTCAGAAGGAGACGCTGCTTTAAGTTTGCACAAAATAACCTCTGTGGCAACTGAAGCCCAAGTGTGGGGTGTTGTTGCTGTCCCCCTCACCGCCTGCTCTTTCCAGCTTTCCTTGCCCGATGTGGATACTGCAAATACAGCATCTCTTCAAAGCGGTCTCTAGTTTTGAAAACATGTGGAGTTAGGGCAAATTTTGCATAATTCTATTAAAAGGCTTATGCCTCAGCTTTGCAAAATGTTTGAGAAAATGTGATTCAGGGAAAAGAAAGTCTTATCTTTTGGCCCAGAAGGTGCTTCATGGAACTAAGCTTGTTAATGGGAGGAGTGCATGTTCAGCACCAAAAACTAAAAAAAAAAAAAAAAAAAAAAAAAACAAAAAACTT
>NW_023237607.1:0-1109 GCF_002007445.2 Ailuropoda melanoleuca | reverse complement strand
GCCCACTCCTGGGCTCACTGACTGCAGCCAGTTTCCCCACTCCAATGGTTGGGAATTCTGCAGGCTTAGGCACCCCATTCTTTCCTGGGGACCCTGAGACCGCACTGTCCCACCTAGGCTTCTGCCCCGCTTTGCCATTTGAGCACCTCTCAGGCAGGGACCTCTCTCCGGCGCAGACTTCTAAAAGTTCGGATTTTGTGCTCTGCTGCTATATCACCTTCCAGTGCCAGCTTAAGGAGGCTCCCTCCCCCCGCCATTTGTTTTCTGATATATCCCTTCAGATTCACTTCTTCGCACCAGTGATTGCTTTTTCTGTTTGTAGAATTCTAGCAATTCTTTTCTTACATCTCATGTTGAATTCATAGGTGTTCAGAACGATTTGATAGACATCTAGTGAAATTCAAGGGATCAGATGAAACAGGGTCCCCTACTCTTCCGCCATCTTGCCTCCCTTGGGTTTGCTTTCCATACTGGACTGTAAGCTCCGTTGAGGACAGGGACGTTCATTGTTGTCTGTTCCACAGCATCAACTCCAGTACTGCAGAGAATTGGTGCTCAAGAAATGTTAGTTATGTTGAATAGTTTTCCCGTGTTATTTCACACATAAAACAAATACATTCATTGTATTTTTAATTCTTAAGACCTAGATGAATGGGAGTAAAGTATAAGTTTTTAGGGAATATATGACATCCTGCTGAAAGGCCCTTTGCTTCCTGAGATATAATTTTAAGAGAAATTGGTAATATATAAGTTTGGAGTACATTATTTGTTTAAAGGAGTTGGGAAGCACATATTTAAAAAATAGATGGTTTTATTTCATGAAGAAAATGAGAAAAGATTAGTGAGCAGCAAGCCTACGTAGTAAAGGGAGCTACCACACACACATCAAGAAATGAGCGCATGAAGTGCAAAGACAGACCGAGACTCCTTGTGTTGGGAAACTTCAGACACATAAAGCTCAGCTGAGAACACACTTTTCTTTAGTCACACTCTGATTTACCTGTTATTTTAGATGTTGGCAGACAACGAAGTTCACCGAAACAGATATCTAGAACACACGACCACATTAAAGAAAGCAATTTGAACCCCTTAGGTCCATGATTATCTTT
>NW_023237606.1:371-567 GCF_002007445.2 Ailuropoda melanoleuca | reverse complement strand
CTGGCCCCTTTCTCCTTAAAAAGCAGAGCTAGAAACCCCGAGGGCCCTCTCCTGCACCGAACAGGGCCTACGACCACACTGGGACATGTGTGTGCTCATGCAGACACTTGAGCATGCAACACACACACACGCTCTTGACACACAGGCATGCATGGTGGCAACAGACACACCACTCTCATGCATGTGCTGCAAACAC
>NW_023237606.1:0-199 GCF_002007445.2 Ailuropoda melanoleuca | reverse complement strand
ACAGGCATGAGATGGTTACACACACACAGCACACGGACACATGCACACATGTCCACGCAAACACACGGAACAGAAAACACACACACACGTTATTGGCACGCTGGCATGCAAATGGTCACAGACACACACTCTCCAACGTAGGCACATGAACACACACAAATCTCACCACAAGCACACAAGTTGTCCTCCACACAGGCAC
>NW_023237605.1:0-1109 GCF_002007445.2 Ailuropoda melanoleuca | reverse complement strand
ATAATTATGATGAAAGAGTTGAAGGACAGACAGAATTTGGAGGAAAAATCTCAAAGTGGAGGGGCATTCCTTTTGGGTCAGGAGAAAGGCATCTCACAGGAATTGGGGAGTATGCCAGAGAAAAGTCTAGAAAACAGGGTGTTGAGAGATGCAAGTAGAGGCAAAAGGACAAACTATGTAGATCAGCAAGGGCAGTAGAAAGTCAACAGGATGATATCATATGAGGAGGACAAAGCAGTCAGGAAAGCTATCCTGAATTCTTCACTTCCGTGGCAAGGAACCTCTCTAGCTATTCAGGCTGCCAAAGAGAGAGACCAAGTCTTTGGGGTCTTTGATGGAAAGTCAGCAATTCGCTTACACTGATTCCCAGACTCACACTAAGAACGTTCTCCAACTCCACGGAGGTCCAGCGGAGATCCACCATATGTTTTTCTGTTATAATCTAGTAAGAAGAACTTACTGAAATCTAGAAATCATGCTAGCCACTTTGATAGAGAAGAAATGCAGATTGTCCTATAAGTTCAGCATCATAGGACAATTACTACTAAAAAGACAGCAACACAAAGCCTTCATTCATACAAATTCTGATGTGATTACTCCACATAAGCACGGTAAATCAGGTCAGCACTAATGAGGTTCCATCCCTCACTAATGTGCTGTAACACATGCTCAAAGCTAGCAATTTTCACTACTTAGGTTTGCATTTTCAAATGGCTCCAAAGATTTAAACAATATTGTATTACTTCTTCCTCTGTAAAAGACTTTCAGTTTTGTAGAACTAGGAACGTACGAACTATGGATGGAAAAGTATACATTTTTTTCTTTGAGGCTGAACTTATTGGGACCCTATAAAATATGTAGATACTGTTATTAAGAAACCAAAGACCTAGTATGAGAAAGGAAAGGAAAAAGGCTGAAAAATACAAAATTAAAGCTTTGATGAATCAGGCAGTTTGTCCCTCACATGCTTACATACTGGTAGGACACTAGGTTACACTAGACCAGGGGTCAGCAAACCATGGCCCATGGGTCAAATCCATCCTACCATCTGTTTTTGTCAATAAAGTTTTACTAGAGAAAGCCACATTCATTGGTTTCTCACTACAGTG
>NW_023237604.1:0-1109 GCF_002007445.2 Ailuropoda melanoleuca | reverse complement strand
AATGGGAGACGACATCTGCAAATGTCTTATCATCAGTTTTGAGCAGCTTTTTTCCCCGAGAGCAGCAGCAGCAGCATTTGGTATGTTAGTGTCTTGGAGCCAATGTGGCAGCTTCAAACCACTGAAATATATTCTCTCACAGTTCTGGAGTCTAGGAGTCTGCAATCGGCTTCACTGGGCCAAAATCGAGGTGATGACATGGCCATGCTTCCTCCAGAGGCTCTAGGGGAAAATCTGTTCTCACCTCTTCAGACAAGGCGGCTGTTGGCCTTCCCTGACTACAGCACTCCTGTCTCTGCCCCCGTGGTCACATCACCTTCTCCTCCTCTACGGAGGCATTTTCCTCTTCCTCTTAGCCATACAAGTGGATATACTTGTGACTGCATTCAAGGCCCACACAGACCACCCAGGATAGTCTCCCCATCTCAAGGTCCCTAACTACATCTTTTGTCTTAAAAAGTAATATTCACACTTTGCCATAAAGGTAATATTTACAGGTTCCAGGGATTAGGACCTGGTATCTTTGGGGAGAATTATTTAAACCTATCACACCTGGGAACTTGTAAGAATGCAAATTCTCAAGTCCTGCTGAAGGAACTCCAGGGGTGTCTTAACAGCAATGTTGTGGTTTAACAAGTCCCCCAGAGGAATCTGGGAGAATGCTGGTTTGAGTACCACTGCTCTAGGATGTTGTCCAGTTCATCTCTGTTTAAAAATTACTGGCATCAAAGTGTTCATAGTGTTCTTCCCATTTGTGCCTTTTCTTTTTATCAATATAAACACTTTTTTTTCAAATTTCACCCTTTGACATTGTCTCTTAAAACTGATTTTTGCTCTTATGTTTATTATAGTCTCTATTTTCTACTTGGACATATTCTAACTTTTCAAATTGGACACTTAGTATATTAATTTTGAGACATTTTTAAAAAATAAGCACTTAACGCTGTAAATTTCATTCTCAGTTTTACTTCCACTGCATTCCCTAAATTCTGATACTGAAATTTTGTCATTAATTTTAAAAATGCCAATTATTATTCTTTGAACTATGAATTATTCAGGAGCATGTTTTTAACTTTGCAAATGTATGAAGTTTTAAAATTTATCTTTTT
>NW_023237603.1:1310-2428 GCF_002007445.2 Ailuropoda melanoleuca | reverse complement strand
CACCTTCCATAAGGCCGTCGTGACTTCAAGGGCTTTCCCCTCTCACTTTGATTCTTGGTTCTAAGGGCTGGGACCTCCCCAGGCCCCTACACCCAATGTGGAATCGGGGTCTCCAGTGAAATGGCTGCTGTTGTAGGAGGTGTTTCCCTGGACGCTCTTCTTTATTACCAATGAGAAGGGCGCTGAGTCCTCAAAAATCCTGAACCTTTTCATTCATGCTCCCTTACTCACGAGAGATGATGATCGTTGATATTTCCCTGGACTGTGTGGTGTCTCAGAGACCACTATGGGGCACTCTCGTCAGGCTTCCGCGACCACTTTCCCTCATGTTTCCCTATTCACGAAGGGTGATGATAGTGCTAAGACGGTCCCTGTACGGTGTTGTTTCTGACGGACGTGTTTTGGGCCTTTTCGTTCCATTGCCGCCAGCAGTTTTGACAGGATTTCCCCAGGGAGCAAGCATTTCATTGGAAGCGGGTTTTGGCCGAATTGTCTTTCTCAGTGCTGTGTTCGTCGTGTTTCACTCACGGTACCAAAGCACCTTGATTCCTGTTCCACCTTCCATAAGGCCGTCGTGACTTCAAGGGCTTTCCCCTCACACTTTGTTTCTTGGTTCTAAGGGCTGGATCCTCCCCAGGCCCCTACACCCAATGTGGAATCGGGGTCCCCAGTGAAAAGGCTGCTGTTCGCTGGAGGTGTTTTCCTGGACGCTCTGCTTTATTACCAATGAGAAGGGCGCTGAGTCCTCGAAAATCCTGAACCTTTTCATTCATGCTCCCTTACTCACGAGAGATGATGATCGTTGATATTTCCCTGGACTGTGTGGGGTCTCAGAGACCACTATGGGGCACTCTCGTCAGGCTTCCGCGACCACTTTCCCTCATGTTTCCCTATTCACGAAGGGTGATGATAGTGCTAAGACGGTCCCTGTACGGTGTTGTTTCTGACGGACGTGTTTTGGGCCTTTTCGTTCCATTGCCGCCAGCAGTTTTGACAGGATTTCCCCAGGGAGCAAGCATTTCGTTGGAAGCGGGTTTTGGCCAAATTGTCTTTCTCAGTGCTGCGTTCATCGTGTTTCACTCACGGTACCGAAGCCCCTTGATTCCATTTCCACCTTC
>NW_023237603.1:702-799 GCF_002007445.2 Ailuropoda melanoleuca | reverse complement strand
TCGTGTTTCACTCACGGTACCGAAGCCCCTTGAATCCTGTTCCACCTACCATAAGGCCGTCGTGACTTCAAGGGCTTTCCACTCACACTTTGTTTCT
>NW_023237603.1:0-200 GCF_002007445.2 Ailuropoda melanoleuca | reverse complement strand
ATAAGGCCGTCGTGACTTTAAGGGCTTTCCCCTCTCACTTTGTTTCTTGGTTCTAAGACCTGGATCCTCCCCAGGCCCCTACAAGCAATGTGGAATCGGGGTCCCCAGTTAAAAGGCTGCTGTTCGCTTGAGGTGTTTCCCTGGACGCTCTGCTTTATTACCAATGTGAAGGGCGCTGAGTCCTCGAAAATCCTGACCCT
>NW_023237601.1:0-1109 GCF_002007445.2 Ailuropoda melanoleuca | reverse complement strand
GAGGAAGAAGCAGGCTCATAGCAGAAGAGCCTGATGTGGGGCTCGATCCCATAACTCCGGGATCACGCCCTTAGCCGAAGGCAGACGCCCAACCTCTGTGCCACCCAGGTGCCCCCAATATATATATTTTTGTGATTGATTTCTAACAATCACAATGCTTTATTTTCAAAGCATTGTAGTCAGAAAAGATGCATGATATGATTTCAAACTTTTTAAATTGACTCAGACTTCTTTGTGGTATTACATGTGATTTATTGGGAGGAAGATTCCCTGAGCCCTTGAAAGGAATGTTCATTCCACACACTGGGTGGAATGTTCTGAATCTGTTAGGTCCATCTTGTTCAATTTGTCATTCAAAGCCACAGTTTCCTTGTTGATTTTCTGCCTGGATGATATACTTATTCCTGTTAAGGTGTGTTAGCATTCCCCAATAGTATTGCAGTTTTGTCAATTTCTTCCTTTATATGTGTTACTAATTACTTTATGTATAAAGGTGCACCCATTTCTGGTCCATAAATATTTAAAATTGTTATATCTGCTTGCTGGGTTTTTCCCTGTATCACTAAACAGTTTACTTCTTTGTCTCTTGTTACAGTTTTTAAAAAATACATTTTATCCTATATAAGTATGTCTATGCAGCTTTCTTTTTGCTTCCATTTGCATGGTGTTTTTCCATCCCTTTGCTGTCTTTTTTTAAAGATTTAATTTATTCATTTGAGAGAGAGAAAGTGCATGAGTGGGGAGAAGAGGGAGAAGCAGGCTCTCCACTGAGCAGGGAACCTGACCTAAGGCTTGATCCCAGAACCCTGAGATCATGACCTGAGTTGAAGACAGATGCTTAACCAACTGAACCACTCAGGACCCCCTAATTATTCTTTAAATGTTTGGCATAATTCCCTTAGGAAGATATCTGGCCAGGGACTCTTGTTTGTTGGGAGATTTTTGATTCCTGATTCAATTTATTTGCTGGCTATGGGTCTGTTCAGGTTTTCAATTTCTTCTTGTTTCAGTTTTTTTTTTTTTGTTTTTTTTTGTTTTTAGAATCCAATCATCTACGTCTCTTTTATTGAGAGGGACTGATCATCATCCATTAACACATGTTAATGTTT
>NW_023237600.1:0-1108 GCF_002007445.2 Ailuropoda melanoleuca | reverse complement strand
GGAACCCCATGAATTAGCTGCGCCTCTCCCTCTGCTCCTGGTGAGCTCAGCAGTCTCTCAGAACACAGCCCTGGGTGACCCCGGGTCTTGGCGGGACAGGGTCCTTGCAGGTGCGTGAAGCTCTCCTCCCAGGGCGCGCGTCTGTGGGTCCGGCCTCGGGGCCGTTGTCCTGGCACCTTGTTCCTGTGGGACCTGCAGGCTCCGGAGGAGAGAAGCTGCCGCGTCTCGGGTGCTGGGAGGTGGCAGCCCCACTTCTGGACGGGAATTGGGACGCCCAGTGTGACAGCTCCCCGGGGATCCTGGAGGGCAGCTGAGTGAGCTGGGTAACAGACCAGGTCTCCCTGGGGGTGCTCTCCCCCACGCTGTCCGGGTGGTCTGGGTGGGGCTGACGGCACCCCAACCCCAGGCGAGGTCATATCCCTCAAGCCTGTGCAGACCAGAACATTCCATTCCCATGGCCAGGGTGATGGAGACAGGGGTGTCAGGTGGCTGTGTCTGCTTGGAGGAGAGAATTTGTTTTGGTGGACGTGACACTGAGGCAATGCTGGCCTGGCAGGGACGTGAGCCAGGAGATCAAGAGAGGTCAGGCTCTGCTGCCCGTGTTGGAGCTACTGGATCAAACCGTGCCTGAAGCTGCCCCATCCTGAGGTCTTCATCACTTTCCCCTTTGGGCCTGGGCCTGTTTGTTTTTCCATTCTGCTGGCTCACCGGCTCACCTGGGTGACATCAGGAATCTCTCCCCATCAGACACCAGGTCCCCGAAATCTCTAGGTGTCTTAGGAGTGTTTCTCCTGACTCAGGAAGAGCCTGGCTGCTCTGAGCTGGCTCTGTCACAGCCCTGCTCGATGTCATCCTGCCCCAGACACCGTGCTGGGGTCTGAGCCCCACAAGCATCTACCCTGCTACTCCCAGCCAGGGCCCCCTCACCACTGGGCACCTCCGCCAGGGAGAGGCCCCTCCAGCCGGTCCTCAGGGAGCCCCCAGGCTTGGGGTGTGCAGGGTGCCAGGAGGAGAAAGGCCCTGTTAGGCTGTTGGGAGGAGGGTCCGGCCAGGGAGCCCAGTGAAGGCAGAGGCGTCCTGGACCAGGCTGTGTGTCAGCGGCCTCCTC
>NW_023237599.1:0-1108 GCF_002007445.2 Ailuropoda melanoleuca | reverse complement strand
GCTCAGCCCCGCCTGCAGAGACTCAAGGGTGGGAGCCCGGGTGGGGGTGGGGGGCAGGTCCCACCACTTTATGGTCTTCTGTTACTCTTGCACCAAGTCCACCCCCTGCTACCCTCCCTGGGGTGGGGGGGGAACGACAGGAAGGGTGAGGCTGTTCACTGAAGGGGAAACCACGGCCAGGGAAGTGCTTGGGTCAAGTCAGCAAGCAGGTCATGACCAGGTCCGGCCCTCCGCTCCGTGAGGGGGTGGTTTTCGCAGGGGGTGGTTTTCGCGCATTCCAACAAATGCAGACTTTAGCATCTGGGAGGAAATGCACCCCACAGCCCGGCACCTGCACCGGAGGGCGGTGCACATGTCATCGGGTCCCCATGAGCTCAGCCTTTCTTCCGAAGGCAACAGGGCCCCCTAAACAGAGACCCCACCCTCGGGAGCCAGGTCGTGGGGGCAGAGCAGGCAAGAGGGCGAGCCAGCCCAGGGCCTGCAGGAATCACACACCAGGAAGGCTCTGCTCTCCCCCAGAATACCAGCTGGCCCCTGCATCTTCCTCCCAGCATTGGCCCTGAGCCCCAAGCTGGGAAGGTTGTGTAGTCACCCTCCGTGGCAGCTCCAAGGTTAGCCTGTCTCCACGTGAGAGAGAGGAGCTGGAGCTGCCAGGGGTCCTGGGAAGTGAAGACACTTGCAGAGAAAGGCGCGAGGAGGCCGGGCTCAGCCACATTCCAGCCGCATCTAAGAAGCACAGCCCGTTCTGGGCGAGACTCCAGGGCCACGCTGGCCACGTGGAGACCCACAGCTCACACAGGCTTTGCTCTTACCTGGCCCACCTGTCTGCGCTGGCAGCACCCTGGCGGCCAGACCCCTTCCTCCCTGACCCTTCAGCCACCACCCTGACCCCCCCATCCTCTGCCTAGTCTGCGCCAGGAGAGGGCAGGGTCATGCCACCCACACGCCCTTGCACCGTCCCTGAGTGCACGCCGCTTCACCTTCTCCAGCCCTTCCGGCGCTGCGGTCTCCTTGGTGCGGACAGGGGCGTAAGGTGAAGACAGCTGTGCCTGCAGGAGCTGGGGAGTCTGGGGATGTGCCTACCCTCACCTACACCTGGCCTTCCCCA
>NW_023237598.1:0-1108 GCF_002007445.2 Ailuropoda melanoleuca | reverse complement strand
CCTCAAACATTGCCCTTCACAAATGTAACCACAATCCTGATTTCTAATACCAAGGATTAAACCTGTGTGTTCTTCAATCCTACTTACAATTACATCAAAAAGAAAATATCTAGAAATAAATTTAACCAAGGAAACGAAAGACCTGTATATTGAAAACTGTAAGACATTAATGAAAGAAATTGATGAAGATACAAATACATGGATATTCCATACTCATGGATTGTAAGAATCAATATTGCTGAGATGTCCATACTTACTCAAAGCAATCTCAGATTCAATGCAATCCCTGTCAAATTTCCAATGTCATTTTTCACAGTAATAGAACAAATAATCCTAGAATCGTCTGGTATCACAAGAGATCCAAATAGCCAAAGCAATCTTGAGAAAGAAGAACAAAGCTGGAGACATCATGCTTCATGATTTCAAATTATATTACAAAGTTAAAGTAATTAAAACAGTGTGGTATTGACATAAAAACACATACGTAGATCAGTGGAACAGAATAGAGAGCCTAGATAACCCCATGCATATATGATCAATTTATGAAGATAAGAATATACAATGAGGAAAAGATAATCTCTGCAATAAGTGATGTTGGGGAAAACTGGACAGCCACAAGCAAAATAAAACTTGACCACTATCTTACCACTCACAAAAATTAACTCAAAATGGATTAGAAAGAAGAAAACCTACGCAGGTTAAGCTCTTCGACATAAGTCTTGGGAATATTTTTTTTTAATCTGACACCAAAAGCAAAAGAACAAAATAAAAACCAAACAAGTGAGATTACATCGAACTAAAAAGCTTCTGTACAGCAAAGGAAACAATCAACAAAATTAATAGGCAGCCTGCTGAATGGGCGAAGATATTTGCAAATCATATATCTGGTAAGGGGCTAGTATCTATATAAAGACCTCACAACTCAATAGCAAAAAACATTCTGATTTAAAATGTGCAGAAGATTTGAATAGACATTTTTCCAAAGAAGACATACAGATGGACAATAATACATAAACAGATGCTCCACATCATTAACCATCAGAAAACTAGAGACCACAGCCAGAGTGGGAGAGTACCTCGTGCCTGTTAGTGACTTTCATCAAAAGGA
>NW_023237597.1:0-1108 GCF_002007445.2 Ailuropoda melanoleuca | reverse complement strand
TATCTATCTATCTATCTATCTATCTTGACCATCAAAATAAACAAACAAAAAATAAATAAACAAAAATAAAACAAAACAAAAACCAAAAACCCCGAGAAACCAAAAAGGTGGAGAGAATGGAACCAACATAGAAGAAAGCCAAGCAGAGAGACGAAGACAAAGTCCTAGTAACAAGCAGTATCTGAAATTGTATGCCCACCCAGTCCGGAAGCCAGCATTATTCATGGACTTCTCACACACACACAGGCCATGAAATACCCTTTTGCTTTGGCTGATTTTAACTTGAGTTTCTGGCATTTGCAATGGATAAAGTCCTAACACAGGGACTGTGACCCAACCTGGCCCCCGTTACACCTTGATTTTGACATTAGCCTTTGCAGGATCTCACCATTACCCTCTTGGAATTCACAAATAGTCCTTTTATAACCCCCACCCCCACCATCTGAACCTAAGTCCTAGTAGAACCAGACTGTCTATATTTTGTTTTCTAGCACATCCCCAGTGCCTAGCACACAGTAGGTAGTCAGTCAATATTTGCTGCATAAATACTAGTTTATGGTTGAAGGATGGACAGATGGAGGAATGGTGACCATGGTTAGATCTCTTCAGAATTTTACTAAAGGTTTAAGTTCAGCTTCATGGTCTTTAATTTCCAGAACTTAGGTTCTCTAGCTTTTTAAAATGTTGACCATGCCCATCTCCTACCCACTCACATCTCTCTTCTCCACGATTTCCCAAAACTTACAGAAACTGTGGCTGAGATTGTACTCACAATGTTCTCCGTGTCCTCTATGAGAGAGAATTCATCTAGTCCTACAGATGTGAACTCACTTAAATCAATAGGGTGTACTTTTATCATCTTCTCAACTATCTTGAACTCCAATTTTCTCCTATTTATATTTTTTCAGCCCTTTTACATGGTGATGATTATTTTCTTTGATCATAAACATGGAGGTGATCTGAGCCTACGTGGTTCTGCATTTGCCCTGCCGTCTCTGCCAGGCACCGTCTGCCAGATGGCAGGTCTGTGCAATTTTCTGCTCAAATGTCTTTCCACTGTCTTTGGCTTGTTTGAAACTTGCTGCTGTCAAGAAGCTTTAGGCACCTA
>NW_023237595.1:0-1108 GCF_002007445.2 Ailuropoda melanoleuca | reverse complement strand
ACCTACAACTCATTTGGCTGCTCTGTACCCTTTTACACTGAGACCATTTCCTTAGAACATCTTCATTCCTTGGCTTTTCTTTCACTATTGGAACTGTCCCCGTCCTCCTCAGACCTGTCTTTTCCAGTCTGCTTTGTGGCTTCTTGTCCCTTTTTCTGTCTCTCGACTATTGGTATTCCATCTTTATGCTCTCCCGGACGGTCTCATCCAACCACCACCTGCATTCCATGATTTCTAAGTTTGTACCTTTCTGTCTGGCCTTTCTTCCAGGTTTCATGTGTCTCCATCAGTACCCCACAGGCCTTTACACTTCCACGGGCCTGAGTGCACTTCACCTCCTTCTGCATGTCTCACCTCAGTGTAGGATGTTACCCAGTGCCCAGGCCAGGGGCCTCAGAACAGCTTTGACCCTCTGTTTACTTTATTCCCCATGTTCAGTCAGTCACCAAAACTTGATGGTGGCACCTCCCAAATGTATCCCTTTTCACTGTCCACACTGCTATTGCTTTACTTAATGACCTTGTCTCCTGTTGCTATAAAAATGGCCTACTAGTAGTCTTTTGAATTAGCATTCCTCCTTTATTTTTAGTACTACCATAAAAAACAAAGAACTTACGAATGTTCATAGCAGCATGATAGCCAAAAGTATCCACATATTTATCAGTGATGAATGGATAAATAAATGTGGCACATCCATATAGTGGAATATTCTACAATATTTATGAATCTTCAAAACATTGAGTGAAAGAAAGCCAGGCCAAAAGACCATATATTATATGATTCCATTCATATAAAATGTTCAGAATAGGCAAATTCATAGAGGCAGAAAGTATACTAGTGGTTGCCCAGGGCTAGGGGTAGGGTAGGAGTAGAAAAATGGATAGTGTTAGGTAATGGGTATGGGATTTCCTTTTGGGTGAGAAAAATATTCTAAAATTAGGTTGCATGATGACTGCACAACTCTGTGAATGTACTAAAAACCACTGAATATGTGTTTTAAAATTGTGAATTATGTTGTAATAAAATTATTTAAAAATAACTTGTATCTTTAATACACAGATAAAACATATTTTGTAGAAATTTAGAAAATTCAGATAGGAAAAAAAAA
>NW_023237594.1:0-1026 GCF_002007445.2 Ailuropoda melanoleuca | reverse complement strand
GTTTCTAAGAAATTAAGTTCAGATCTTACCATTCTACTTTTTCCCTTCTCTCCAGACCTTGTGGGCTTATTCCTCCTCCTCAGGACTTGCTTAAAGCCAAGGTAACGATCACAACCATCTGTTGCACAAAAAGGGTAACAAGAGCTTCGATACTTGTCACAAGCAGCTAAGATCCAAGGTGCACTAGCATGGGTAGCCTCTCCATGTCTGCCAGCCACCCCCATTCCTGTACTGTCATTGCACAGTCAACAGTCCGGCATCTAGCCCCAGAGTACATCCGTGACTGAAAACGCAGACATGGCTCTCCAGTGGTGAGTTTCTTGTAGTCTAGGCAACTTCACTGTGTAGAGCCAATTCACAGCTTCTGTGTAATGTAGAGGTGGTGTGAGGTGCCTCAAACATAGTACAGCTTCATTGGTCAGCTTTTGCATGAGATATAATTGCTTTTCCACTTGCAATCACTGGCAGTTGAGGAAGGCGTAATGAAATCAGCTGGGGTCTAGATTTAGAACACAGTACAAGTCTAATGTTGGCCTCTGACTATCCCATTTATGGTGTCACACTGGGCAGAGAACAAAGGAGTTATGATAGCAAATATAATACAAAGGTCAGGAAAGTCTGGTGAAGCCACATATCCATTTATTATTATTGCTCCTGTTGTTGGTAATTCATTAATTGAATTATTTTTACTGAGTCATCCTCCCAATATTCCTTTATTAGGAATTTTCCTGGTTAGGGCAAGACAAGGGTGGGGATGTGCATAAGTGTACGAGTGTGAAAGAACCTTTCATGTCATACCCCATAGGCCACTCAAATTAAACACAGGCGAGTGGGGGATGGGCTAGCCTGGTGAAGGGCATTAAGGANGCACTGGGTGTTATACGCAAATAATGAATCATGGAACACTACATCAAAAACTAAGGAGGTACTGTATGGTGACTAACATATCATAATAAAAAAAAAATTAAACACAGGGCAGCCCTTTTCCTAGCTCCTCCGCTAAGAGTAACTTTCTCTCAGCATACA
>NW_023237593.1:0-1108 GCF_002007445.2 Ailuropoda melanoleuca | reverse complement strand
TTTTTTTTATTTGATTGATTGATTGACTGTCTACTCTTTCTCTTTCTCCTTTCTCCTACCAGATCATAAACTCTTTGAGGTTGGGTGTTGCATTATTAATTCTTGTATTATACTGATGTTTTTCACAAGCAAGTGTGCCATAGTGTTGAAACTATTGGCTTTATTTCTTGGTCACATTTTATTATCTGATGTTTTAAGTTGTAACTTAAAACTTTTCTAAGTTTTAATACGTCCTGAACGGTTGTCACATGCATGGGCCTAATGCTTTCCCTGCCACCCACACACCACCTTCCAGCCCATCCCCGTGTGTTAGGAGAGATTATCCTTTGGCCTGTGCAGAGGTAAACACAGTATTTTTAGGCAGAAGTAATTACAGTCACGATATAAACATGGTGATCTGTTATTACTTTCTCTAATCTCCATGACAGCAACAATGGCCAAACCTCTAGGGCTCTACAGTGAGATGTGGGAACTCTAGGATGTCCTCCATCAGCTCAGCAGTTGCTCGGTGTCAATCTACAGGGGATCTACCATCCCAGAGTCTGGCAAGTGGATGAGTAAGTTGCTTCTTTTCATCTGGAAGAATATTGCATCAACTGGAAAATTCTTTCATTTTGTGTCTTAATTCTGAAGGACTTGGCACAAATAAAAAATCTCAACTAATTCCTTACTGCTCAAGAATAGAGTTCCTCAGAGTTATAATAAGGATGACCACTGGGGTTACCTTCTGGGTAAGTTACCCTCCCTAATGTCTTTGGGAAGCCTGAAGAAGTTTTGTTATTTGTACCACATTTTTTCTCCTAAGTTAATGTAGCTTAAAGAAACTCTCTTCTGCAGTTTCATTTCCTTCCTCTTACAACAATAAACACACTTAGGCTGTTCACCTACTCTGAAGCTTCTTGTAATACATAGGTAAAGATGCAGGATTTATGCTCCCTCTTCCATTTCCCCCCCTAGGAAGAGAGGTGTTAATGCTTTGTTTTTCTTAAGAAAGAGAATAAAATCCATGAGATTATGACCTCCATATGTCAAAGTTGTTTCTGAGTTCCTGATACTCTTTGAAAGAAGATAAATTTGATTTAGTTTTCATTGTAATTGAATTTTTTTT